>NW_025813754.1:0-261999 GCF_021917145.1 Hypomesus transpacificus | reverse complement strand
ATCTGAGCACATAGAAAACGTCCTTAATAACATACTGGCGTGAGAATATATTTGACAGCGCTGTTGATACATATCGTTGTCATCTGTCCAATCATCAGAAATGACATGGCCCAGATATTTTATTTCCTCACAAACACCAAGGGGACTGCCAGATAAATAAAAGGTAGGGAAGGTTAATTTCCTGTCCTGATTACTTCTGACTATCATTATGTGGCTTTTCTTTGCATTATATTTTATATCATGATCTAAGCCATACTGAGAGCACACCCATAGCATCTGTTGCAACAGGCTGAGTGGAACCAGATCATCTGCGTACATCAGATGATTGACAATAGATTCGACCAACAAGACAGCCTGTATTTGTCTTATTCAGCTGGCTTGATAAGTCGTCCATATCCATATTAAACAAAAAGGGAAATCAAATTCCTCCTTGTCGAACTCCGTTAAGGAGCTGATACAACATTGTCCCATTTAACATGAAAAGTTTGATTGGCATACCAGAACACCAAAATCCTCACAAGAGGTTTAGGGACACCTCTCGCTATTAGCTTCATAAACAGTTTTTCATGACAAATTCGATCGAAAGCTTTGTAAGCATCAATAAAGCATAAAAATACAGATTAATTAAGACTTGTGTACCTGAGACAATCTCCTTCAGAGCATAGATACAGAGATCAGTACCATGTTTTCTTTTAAAACCAAACTGATTGTCTGCAGTCAGAATATACATTTCCAATTTAGCTACCTAAACTGTCCAAGCAACCAGAACTGGTATATCATCTTGTTAGCAAATCAAATTGTTCATAACAGGATCATGTGTCAAGAAGCTAGACTACAAGCTTCCGGCTCCGAAATAACAGTAATACAAGGCTGCTGAGCTTTAAATAAATATTGTCAAACCCTGTCAAAAGTAACATATAAAATTTGAGTGAGAGGTTGTTTTTAACATCTGATTGTATAATGTGTTGCAGTTGGAGAGTGTAAGCTGTGTTGTTTCTAATACTTGTTGAGTGTACTGTAGACTGAACTGGCTGGTGAAGAGACCATGAGCTGGCTGATGATGGGAGACTGAGCTGGCTGGAGATGGTAGCCCGATCTGACTGGAGATGGTAGACTGATTTGGGATGGGAGATTTAGCTGACTAGTCCCTGAAGCTATTGAAATGGTACTTTGCCTCTGAAGCAACCTAATCCCTACCACGGATATACAGTCAGAGGTTTTCATCCATTTGCCTGTCAGCAGAAACTAGCAACTTGCCAGCTATGTGTGTATCACACACTATACATTTGAGACACGGACTGTCTCTCCACCTTCAAGAGAAGGCTCAAGACGAACTTGTTCCGGGAGTACAATGGTACTTAAGAATGGTTTGCTGAACCCAACGCAAGTTTCCTCAAGGATCACAATGACTCTTGCTTAGACTGTTGCTCTTGTTGGTTAGTGGTAGCTGATTTAAACTGTTGTATTCTATTTGAGTTATTCCTATTTGTAATGCTTTCCTACAGGTACACTTGCACTTAGAGATTAATGTTATGTAATTTTAACTTGTTTAACTACATGCTCTTATGGTTTCTTCCCTTTAGCACTATTTTTTGGTTGTTCACAATATGTACTTCTTGTTTTTGACTACTTGCAATGCTGTGGGGCTATCTTGTTATTATCAGTGACCTATGCACTTTGTAAAGCTCTCTCTTGGAAGTCGCTTTGGATAAAAGCGTCTGCTAAATGAATAAATGTAATGTAAATGTACATTTTTACTTAGTCTCTTTCTGCTAAATGTTCGTTTGGTGTATTTTTCCCTTTTGCATATAATGTTGAATGGGATGTCTAGTTCACTGTGATACACCAACTCTGGTAAGGCTTGAGCATAGGGCTCGAATTGTAGTTGCTTCCTCAGGGAAAGGTTCCCTTTAGGGCTTGTATCTTTGTGTATTACAAGACAAAAGTGAAGGAAAGAAAGTAGTTATTTTAAATCAGATCATTTCTTGAACTATATATTTAGTTATTATAAATAATATTCACATAAAATGCACTTCCAATTAATAATATAGCCTAACAAATATGCTCGTTCAAGTGTAATGTTGCTATGCTTCTTTACGGAATACCTGAATAATACAATTGTTTGACTTGTTTTTATGCATTTGAAGGTCTGTCACCCACTGACAGTATTACCGGCTCACCAAAATGCATGTGAATGTTTACGTCCTACGTTGAATATTGGGGGTACACGATTGGTGGATGTTATGAAGGTGTCACGTATATGAGCTCTGATTGGATGCGGACTATAGGTGTCCTGAAAACTTGCCTGTGTCGATAAAGAAACAAAATGTTTGTTCGTTGAAAAATGTGCAGTAACTGGACATGCAAACACATTGTAAAAGGGTTGAAGGAAAGTATTAAAGCGACACAGAAAAATCCTGCTCCTCTATCGCGAGGGATCGTTCTAATGCACGATTTTGAGCTTCAGCACTCCACCTTCAGGACCCAAACAAGAAGACTTATTTCATCTCTGAAGACCTGAAGACAACTAGCGTTACTACTGCAGCCCTTTTCATTTTCCTTGTTGCACTATTTGACCGTGAGTAATCATTACATATAACGACAGTAGCCTACAAAACATGTATCTTAGCGTTATTATATGTATGATAATTGGAAGACTATTTGATATAGTTTTAAGGCGTGTTATTAGCTAACAAGATATTAGCTAATTTGAGCTAGGCTAGGTGAGCTAAGGATTTCTTTGTTTACAGTATGTATTGCAGGCTTGCAAGCTATAAAACTTTTAACATTATTGTCATGTTACGCTGTGGGACCGACATTCGAACGATCACATATTGTGACGCTGCTCATTAACGGGTTACGTTCTACAGTACGTTTGTAACTTGTTTGGTAAGATAGCTGTAGTGCTAGCCGTAGCCTAGTGCTAATTGGTTTGAGAAACAGTCATTTTAGAAGGTGTCCGGATAATTTAACTCAAACATTGTGACCAAGGATAGTGCTAACAAAGTGTTAAATAACTCTCGATTTTGTGGAAAATAGAAAACATTTAAGCGAACGTTTGAAGTCGGTCTGAAAGTGGTTAAGAAGTATCAGCGGAAATTCCAGGAATTATTTCATTGTTTGTTCTCGAAACTATATAGCGAAATTTTAAACAAATATGTAGACACATACCCCTTAATGCTATTAAAAGGTCAAGGGCTCGTACTAATGTAACATTTTATCTATATATACACAAATTTGTTTTTATAGTCTTCAATCTATCTGCTTCTTAATATCTACAGACTTACATTCGAATGTACACAGTTGAAATAGAATACAGGGAAATATTGGATGTGTAAAGTAAAAAGAGGTTGGTGTCTTGAGAATTCAAACCATCTTATCATGTTCTTAAAGGTCTGTATACTAGAACTGTTGAGCATGAAGTTACAATTATTTAAGATTATGAAATAGTTGTTCAGTAGTGTGGTATGTGGCTTTTTATAGTTGTGATTTTTTCTGTATTTTTTAGATGCCACGTTCTAGCAAACGTTCTACAGCGGCCAAGAAGAACTGGGCTCGTTCAGATGACCAAGGGTCCACTTTCGAGGTTAGAAAAATGAATGTGAATGGTTGAATGAGGATTCTTAACATCACTGTTACATTTTTCAATGGTTCGCAATGTTTGGAGGAATCCGCCATTACTGCTTGCAGTTATATTTATTATTATTATTATTATTCTTGTTATTATTATTATTATTATTCTTGTTCCATGGAAGTCAATGGCAGCCCCTAGAACACTTCGACAACTTTTTGTGAAATTTGGCACACTCATTAAGGACAGTTGATTCTATACCTACACCAAGTTTCATGTCTCCCATTAGGCCACTCCAGCGCCACCAACGGGTCAAAGTTGGACTTGTGTTTACACACGCAACTTTTGAACCGTATGACCCATTTCCAAAAATGAGGGTACCATTGGATTCCCTGGTTCAAGCCGAGTTCAACGCACCCCATGGCGTCAATTTCCGGTTATATAGATTTTCCGCTACTTCCGGTTTTATCAAAAACCTTTGAAAGCCTACTCCTCCTACAATTTTTGTCATATCTTCTTCAAAGTTACCAGAGATGATCTTCAGACCAAGCGTCACAAAAGTTATCGAAAAGAATTTTGATCCTCACAACCGTTTGTCCGGTACAGCCAATCAAATTCATCAGAAAAGCCGCCAAACAGGATGTGAAGTCATGTCTCAGCAAATCTTTGAGATATCAACACGAAACTTGGTATATCGATGGAAGACACTACAACATGTTACCGTGTGCAAAGGCAACTTCATATCTCCAAAAATGATTGATATAAAGCAAATTGAACTTATCGCTAACGCTAAAATAATGCTTTACACATCAGCCAGTCAAAAACTGATACTCTGATTCAATCACAAGTTCATATGAAGACTCTTGAGAATGTTTATAACACAAATCTGTGAAAAATTTGACTGTAAGATCAAAGGTCGATTTTTGGTGAATATTTGAAACATGCTTGCTTGGCTAATTTCTAGCCAAATTTCCAATGAATGTCTCCCCTCCTCCTGCCCGCGCGTGCTCCACATCCTCACACACTCAGCCTTAACTTACACACGCGCGGGCTTGGCAAGACGCACACGCAACATTTCAGGAGAGTGTGGGCTGACCAAGCCCCCACTCATTCCTTGGTTTCTAGCCAAGGCCTTGTGGATCTTGTAATCTTGGATCTCTTAACAAAAGCTGATCTTTTTAGTATTGCATTTCCGATTTTGTATGCAATGGTAAAAAGTTATACAAATCCTGAAACATTGATATATATATATGTATTTATATATATATAAATCTTTATTTCAGACGCCAAGTTCCACATAAAATAACAGACATAGAGCTATAAAAAAGAGAGTAAAACGAAAACATAAAACATAGATAATACAGTGCATAAAAAGTATGAAGACTTTTGTGCCAATGTAGTCTTAAGTTCCAAGTAATCGATAGCAGCTCTTTAGAGGGTTGACCAGGGCCTCTACTATTCAGTTCTCAGACTTGTCCAGTCGACACATGAAACCATACATCAGTTGTCTCAGGAGTGCCTTACAGGTTGGTACGTGCTTAGACAGAAACAACTGACCAGCACTATGCCACCTAGGCACATTAAGTAGCAATCTAAAAGCATCATTGAAACCATACATCAGTTGTCTCAGGATTGCCTTACAGGTTGGTACGTGCTTAGACACAAACAACTGACTAGCACTATGCCACCTTGGCACATTAAGTAGCAATCTAAAAGCATCATTGTAGGCTACTTTCAGTATCTGTATACTCCTTTACCTGTACATAGACCACAAATGAGCAGTGTACAATGGTGTTATGTAGGTTCTAAACAGGGAACATTTAACTGAATCTGAGCACATAGAAAACGTCCTTAATAACATACTGGCCTGAGAATATATTTGACAGCGCTGTTGATACATATCGTTGTCATCTGTCCAATCATCAGAAATGACATGGCAGATATTTTTATTTCCTCACAAACACCAAGGGGACTGCCAGATAAATAAAAGGTAGGGAAGGTTAATTTCCTGTCCTGATTACTTCTGACTATCATTATGTGGCTTTTCTTTGCATTATATTTTATATCATGATCTAAGCCATACTGAGAGCACACCCATAGCATCTGTTGCAACAGGCTGAGTGGAACCAGATAATCTGCGTACATCAGATGATTGACAATAGATTCACCAACAAGACAGCCTGTATTTGTCTTATTCAGCTGGCTTGATAAGTCGTCCATATCCATATTAAACAAAAAGGGAAATCAAATTCCTCCTTGTCGAACTCCGTTACCAACATGGAAAGCAGCTGATACAACATTGTCCCATTTAACATGAAAAGTTTGATTGGCATACCAGAACACCAAAATCCTCACAAGAGGTTTAGGGAAACCTCTCGCTATTAGCTTCATAAACAGTTTTTCATGACAAATTCGATCGAAAGCTTTGTAAGCATCAATAAAGCATAAAAATACAGATGAATTAAGACTTGTGTACCTGAGACAATCTCCTTCAGAGCATAGATACAGAGATCAGTACCATGTTTTCTTTTAAAACCAAACTGATTTTCTGCAGTCAGAATATACATTTCCAATTTCAATCAAATAATTCTCTCAAACACTTTAGACAAGATACTGGCCAATGCAATGGGTCGATAGTTGTGTAGCCCGGGTGGTAAACATTTCTGTTGAAACAATCCTATTACATAAATATAAAAGTTTGAATACATAATACTTAAGTTCATAGTTTAATAAATAGACTTTAAGGTTTGAGAGTATGATTTTGATTTGATGAGAAATGCATATTGTTCATGTTTTACTGAATACAGCATTTGGAAATGTATATCTGTTGTTTAAAAAACGCATGTTAAAATGTACCGGTTACAAATATGAAGAGAGTAAGATGAATGTTTTGTGAATCTATGTTGTTGCTTTAATTTTGATTATGATGTTAAGCCAATCCGGTTTGAGGTCAAAGGGCAGGGTAACACGGGAAGTTGGGGTAGATGAGGTTGGAGTAGAAAAAGACAGAGCGAGCGGAGGAGTTGGAGGGAGAAGAAAATTGTAGCGTACGGTAAAATACCAAGAGTGAAGATTTTATATTATCATTAGTGGTGTTATGTTTATATTGTTGGGTGAATATCTCAACCAACAACAATAACCCAGAAAGAGGAGTTTGGCTGTTGGCGGTTTTGGATTAAGCACGGGCTTTGCCGCCAGACTAGCGACAGCGAGTGCCAGGTTGGAGCCGGTGGAGGTCGGGATTGTCGTCGTCCTCAGTCTTCTTCCTGAGTTGGTTCGTCTCGTAAATCCACGAGAGTATTTGGTCGGTCTCTCCTTCACCTGCTGCCGCCCTTCTGCCGCAGTGCGTGTGCTACCGCACTGCTGATCCGAGGTACCAGCTCCTTGTTATTTTGTGCCATCCTGGCGAAACAGCCATTTTGTTTACGGCTACAACGCACACGAGCTACACTCAGGCCTGCACCGTAGAACTGTACTGAATTAAGGTATTCGTGTAGTTAGCATTGCCGGCTAGTTTGTATTGTGTGTCCATGTGCATTACGATGTCATGTAAATGTTGAACCAATAACTGAAGAACTGATTTTTTGTCTGAAGTAAATCTTTCCTGTTTTTGTTTAACAGTTGGTTGTATTGTTTTTTTCATATGTTAAATTGGTTTAAGTTAGTAACAATTACTAACGAACTCAGGTTAGCCACCTCTCATTACAAATCCACCAAACTAGAGAGGCGCTACAGTTGTCTATGCTGTTCAGTTTACCAGCCTTATCTTTAACAACAGGCACTAACAGTACTGACATAATAGAGTTCGGTAGAACACCATGAACCATAATTCCAGTGAGACACATGGCTAGAAATGGACTGAGTCTATAACTGGCATTTTTTAGATGCTCTGCAGAAATGGAATCCATACCACAAGCTTTGTTGTTGTCTAGCATGTGGATGGCATCATAAATATCTACTGATCTAACTATCAAGTCTGCAGAGATACCTTTATATTGATTATCAATTCTCACTGTGTTACTTTGAACACAATTAAATAGTTTACTGTAGTGCTCATGCCATAGATCAGCAATCTTCTCTGGACAACTAACCCCTTTGATATCAGAAGGGAGGGGAGTTCTGTTATTATTTATGATCTTGACCTCCTTCCAGAAGTCAGTAAGATTGTTATTCTGCATCTTTCTGGCCAGCGAGTCTGCTCTCATTGTGTTTTCATTTCTCTTAATGAAACGAGTGCATATTTAAATCTAGCATTTGTGAGGTTTTTGTTATCAAGCAGCACTCTCTGTCTGGGTCTGCCTGCCTCTGACCAGACTCTAAAGGCTTCTCTAGCAGCAGCATGTTGCTCAGACACAAACTCATTCCAGACAGGCCGTGCGTTAGGGACCTTACTCTTGTGATTAATAAAAGGTTCACTGGAAGCATAAAGACATTTGACAATATCATCATACATGGCACAGAGCTTTTCAGCATGATGTTTATCCTTGCAGTTCATATCCGTGCACATTAGGGCATCCCTAGAAAATGCAACATCACTATGTAAGCTGTCAGTTAATAGAGAATATCTGTGCCGAACCTCTTTGGTCAATTTTGACCAGTCCAGTTTTCTTGGGGGGCCAGCAACAAGGGTACACTCTCAACATTTAGCAGCATAGCAACTGGTATGTGATCAGTGGTGGCCAGCCCATAACACATCTCTATACTTTCCAGTGAGTCATGAGCATCGGCTGTGGTTACAATATGGTCTAGCCAGGAAGTTGTGTGCCACGTTTCACTTATATAGGTAAAACTTGTATCAGGCAATAACGCTTGATATAATTAATTTAGTTTCATTACAGAACTGCTGCAGATGTTGTGCGAATAAACGCTTATCTGACATGTCAGCATTAAAATCACCCATGACATAGACACAACATGAACTATTGTCCTCTATGAAGGACTGAATAAAAGCTAACCTGTTCTGAAATTCATCCTCATGGTCATAGGATTCATATGGTGTGTACACATTTACAATAGTACATTTATTTTCATTGTGATTAAACTCCAACCCAATAGCCCAGTCAACGTTAAGCCACACCACCTTTACCGTTGGGTCATATTTTATGTTCCACAGTATAGCTACACCACCAGCTATCCTCCCACAAACCATTCTCATGCTGAGATCGGTAGTGGACTCTCCAGCACCATGAAAGTTCTTGTGTAGGGAGTTCAATTTGTCCAGATCTTGCTTGGTCATCCAGGTTTCTTGAAGGCAGACAATGTCACTCTCGTCCAGCAATGTGTCCACCACCAAACGTCTTGATCTATCAGCAGCAGTATGTCCTACTCGGAGGCCACGAGCGTTGTAGGATACAACCCGCATTAATGATCTACCACGGACCCATCAGGGCAGCTGGCCGGTGTGTCTGTCTCCCTGGTCTCTACATATAGGCCTACATTCATCCCAGCATCATGACTGAGCTGAAGCTCGGTACCCTGAGAGCGGGGGGTATTCTCTGGTCGAGCTTTTTTGAAAGTATAGACCAAGGGTAATTACCAAACCACAACTGTCCCACCATTACCCATATGTGGCGCTACATTCCACGCCCTAAAGCACAAAGGCTTTCTGGAATGGATAGGCTAACCAAGCCCCCTCCCTTCACTCCTTGAGTTGAAATAAAGGCCCTTGTGGATCCTGGTGGTATTATATTTCAGATTTGGTATCCCATTGGTAATTCTGCAGCATAGATTTTTCTATACAGTTCCAATTTGTCAAGAATATACATTTTTCAATGGTTCGCAATGTTTGGAGGAATCCGCCATTACTGCTTGCAGTTATATTTATTATTATTATTCTTGTTCCATGGAAGTCAATGGCAGCCCCTAGAACCCTTCGACAACTTTTTGTGAAATTTGGCACACTCATTAAGGACAGTTGATTCTATACCTACACCAAGTTTCATGTCTCCCATTAGACCACTCCAGCGCCACCAACGGGTCAAAGTTGGACTTGTGTTTACACACGCAACTTTTGAACCGTATGACCCATTTTCAAAAATGAGGTACCATTGGATTCCCTGGTTCAAGCCGAGTTCAACGCACCCCATGGCGTCAATTTCCGGTTATATGGATTTTCCGCTACTTCCGGTTTTATCAAAAACCTTTGAAAGCCTACTCCTCCTACAATTTTTGTCATATCTTCTTCAAAGTTACCAGAGATGATCTTCAGACCAAGCCTCACAAAAGTTATCGAAAAGAATTTTGATCCTCACAACCGTTTGTCCGGTACAGCCAATCAAATTCATCAGAAAAGCCGCCAAACAGGATGTGAAGTCATGTCTCAGCAAATCTTTGAGATATCAACACGAAACTTGGTATATCGATGGAAGACACTACAACATGTTACCGTGTGCAAAGGCAACTTCATATCTCCAAAAATGATTGATATAAAGCAAATTGAACTTATCGCTAACGCTAAAATAATGCTTTACACATCAGCCAGTCAAAAACTGATACTCTGATTCAATCACAAGTTCATATGAAGACTCTTGAGAATGTTTATAACACAAATCTGTGAAAAAGTTGACTGTAAGATCAAAGGTCGATTTTTGGTGAATATTTGAAACATGCTTGCTTGGCTAATTTCTAGCCAAATTTCCAATGAATGTCTCCCCTCCTCCTGCCCGCGCGTGCTCCACATCCTCACACACTCAGCCTTAACTTACACACGCGCGGGCTTGGCAAGACGCACACGCAACATTTCAGGAGAGTGTGGGCTGACCAAGCCCCCACTCATTCCTTGGTTTCTAGCCAAGGCCTTGTGGATCTTGTAATCTTGGATCTCTTAACAAAAGCTGATCTTTTTAGTATTGCATTTCCGATTTTGTATGCAATGGTAAAAAGTTATACAAATCCTGAAACATTGATATATATATATGTATTTATATATATATAAATCTTTATTTCAGACGCCGAGTTCCACATAAAATAACAGACATAGAGCTATAAAAAAGAGAGTAAAACGAAAACATAAAACATAGATAATACAGTGCATAAAAAGTATGAAGACTTTTGTGCCAATGTAGTCTTAAGTTCCAAGTAATCGATAGCAGCTCTTTAGAGGGTTGACCAGGGCCTCTACTATTCAGTTCTCAGACTTGTCCAGTCGACACATGAAACCATACATCAGTTGTCTCAGGAGTGCCTTACAGGTTGGTACGTGCTTAGACAGAAACAACTGACCAGCATTATGCCACCTAGGCACATTAAGTAGCAATCTAAAAGCATCATTGAAACCATACATCAGTTGTCTCAGGATTGCCTTACAGGTTGGTACGTGCTTAGACACAAACAACTGACTAGCACTATGCCACCTTGGCACATTAAGTAGCAATCTAAAAGCATCATTGTAGGCTACTTTCAGTATCTGTATACTCCTTTACCTGTACATAGACCACAAATGAGCAGTGTACAATGGTGTTATGTAGGTTCTAAACAGGGAACATTTAACTGAATCTGAGCACATAGAAAACGTCCTTAATAACATACTGGCCTGAGAATATATTTGACAGCGCTGTTGATACATATCGTTGTCATCTGTCCAATCATCAGAAATGACATGGCAGATATTTTATTTCCTCACAAACACCAAGGGGACTGCCAGATAAATAAAAGGTAGGGAAGGTTAATTTCCTGTCCTGATTACTTCTGACTATCATTATGTGGCTTTTCTTTGCATTATATTTTATATCATGATCTAAGCCATACTGAGAGCACACCCATAGCATCTGTTGCAACAGGCTGAGTGGAACCAGATAATCTGCGTACATCAGATGATTGACAATAGATTCACCAACAAGACAGCCTGTATTTGTCTTATTCAGCTGGCTTGATAAGTCGTCCATATCCATATTAAACAAAAAGGGAAATCAAATTCCTCCTTGTCGAACTCCGTTACCAACATGGAAAGCAGCTGATACAACATTGTCCCATTTAACATGAAAAGTTTGATTGGCATACCAGAACACCAAAATCCTCACAAGAGGTTTAGGGACACCTCTCGCTATTAGCTTCATAAACAGTTTTTCATGACAAATTCGATCGAAAGCTTTGTAAGCATCAATAAAGCATAAAAATACAGATGAATTAAGACTTGTGTACCTGAGACAATCTCCTTCAGAGCATAGATACAGAGATCAGTACCATGTTTTCTTTTAAAACCAAACTGATTTTCTGCAGTCAGAATATACATTTCCAATTTCAATCAAATAATTCTCTCAAACACTTTAGACAAGATACTGGCCAATGCAATGGGTCGATAGTTGTCTATGCTGTTCAGTTTACCAGCATTATCTTTAACAACAGGCACTAACAGTACTGACATAATAGAGTTCGGTAGAACACCATGAACCATAATTCCAGTGAGACACATGGCTAGAAATGGACTGAGTCTATAACTGGCATTTTTTAGATGCTCTGCAGAAATGGAATCCATACCACAAGCTTTGTTGTTGTCTAGCATGTGGATGGCATCATAAATATCTACTGATCTAACTATCAAGTCTGCAGAGATACCTTTACATTGATTATCAATTCTCACTGTGTTACTTTGAACACAATTAAATAGTTTACTGTAGTGCTCATGCCATAGATCAGCAATCTTCTCTGGACAACTAACCCCTTTGATATCAGAAGGGAGGGGAGTTCTGTTATTATTTATGATCTTGACCTCCTTCCAGAAGTCAGTAAGATTGTTATTCTGCATCTTTCTGGCCAGCGAGTCTGCTCTCATTGTGTTTTCATTTCTCTTAATGAAACGAGTGCATATTTAAATCTAGCATTTGTGAGGTTTTTGTTATCAAGCAGCACTCTCTGTCTGGGTCTGCCTGCCTCTGACCAGACTCTAAAGGCTTCTCTAGCAGCAGCATGTTGCTCAGACACAAACTCATTCCAGACAGGCCGTGCGTTAGGGACCTTACTCTTGTGATTAATAAAACCTTCACTGAAAGCATAAAGACATTTGACAATATCATCATACATGGCACAGAGCTTTTCAGCATGATGTTTATCCTTGCAGTTCATATCCGTGCACATTAGGGCATCCCTAGAAAATGCAACATCACTATGTAAGCTGTCAGTTAATAGAGAATATCTGTGCCGAACCTCTTTGGTCAATTTTGACCAGTCCAGTTTTCTTGGGGGGCCAGCAACAAGGGTACACTCTCAACATTTAGCAGCATAGCAACTGGTATGTGATCAGTGGTGGCCAGCCCATAACACATCTCTATACTTTCCAGTGAGTCATGAGCATCGGCTGTGGTTACAATATGGTCTAGCCAGGAAGTTGTGTGCCACGTTTCACTTATATAGGTAAAACTTGTATCAGGCAATAACGCTTGATATAATTAATTTAGTTTCATTACAGAACTGCTGCAGATGTTGTGCGAATAAACGCTCATCTGACATTTCAGCATTAAAATCACCCATGACATAGACACAACATGAACTATTGTCCTCTATGAAGGACTGAATAAAAGCTAACCTGTTCTGAAATTCATCCTCATGGTCATAGGATTCATATGGTGTGTACACATTTACAATAGTAAATTTATTTTAATTGTGATTAAACTCCAACCCAATAGCCCAGTCAACGTTAAGCCACACCACCTTTACCGTTGGGTCATATTTTATGTTCCACAGTATAGCTACACCACCAGCTATCCTCCCACAAACCATTCTCATGCTGAGATTGGTAGTGGACTCTCCAGCACTATGAAACATCTTGTGTAGGGAGTTCAATTTGTCCAGATCTTGCTCGGCCATCCAGGTTTCTTGAAGGCAGACAATGTCACTCTCGTCCAGCAATGTGTCCACCACCAAACGTCTTGATCTATCAGCAGCAGTATGTCCTACTCGGAGGCCACGAGCGTTGTAGGATACAACCCGCATTAATGATCTACCACGGACCCATCAGGGCAGCTGGCCGGTGTGTCTGTCTCCCTGGTCTCTACATATAGGCCTACATTCATCCCAGCATCATGACTGAGCTGAAGCTCGGTACCCTGAGAGCGGGGGGTATGCTCTGGTCGAGCTTTTTTGAAAGTATAGACCAAGGGTAATTACCAAACCACAACTGTCCCACCATTACCCATAGGTGGCGCTACATTCCACGCCCTAAAGCACAAAGGCTTTCTGGAATGGATAGGCTAACCAAGCCCCCTCCCTTCACTCCTTGGGTTAAAATATAGGCCCTTGTGGATCTTTGTGGTATTATATTTCAGATTTGGTATCCCATTGGTAATTCTGCAGCATAGATTTTTCTATACAGTTCCAATTTGTCAAGAATATACATTTTTCAAGGGTTCGCAATGTTTGGAGGAATCCGCCATTACTGCTTGCAGTTATATTTAGGATTCCTCCGTCAGGAGGAAACCTATTGTTATTGTTAGTTTTATTATTAGGATTCCTCCGTCAGGAGGAAACCTATTGTTATTGTTAGTTTTATTATTATTATTATTCTTGTTCCATGGAAGTCAATGGCAGCCCCTAGAACACTTCGACAACTTTTTGTGAAATTTGGCACACTCATTAAGGACAGTTGATTCTATACCTACACCAAGTTTCATGTCTCCCATTAGACCACTCCAGCGCCACCAATGGGTCAAAGTTGGACTTGTGTTTACACACGCAACTTTTGAACCGTATGACCCATTTTCAAAAATGAGGTACCATTGGATTCCCTGGTTCAAGCCGAGTTCAACGCACCCCATGGCGTCAATTTCCGGTTATATAGATTTTCCGCTACTTCCGGTTTTATCAAAAACCTTTGAAAGCCTACTCCTCCTACAATTTTTGTCATATCTTCTTCAAAGTTACCAGAGATGATCTTCAGACCAAGCGTCACAAAAGTTATCGAAAAGAATTTTGATCCTCACAACCGTTTGTCCGGTACAGCCAATCAAATTCATCAGAAAAGCCGCCAAACAGGATGTGAAGTCCTGTCTCAGCAAATCTTTGAGATATCAACACGAAACTTGGTATATCGATGGAAGACACTACAACATGTTACCGTGTGCAAAGGCAACTTCATATCTCCAAAAATGATTGATATAAAGCAAATTGAACTTATCGCTAACGCTAAAATAATGCTTTACACATCAGCCAGTCAAAAACTGATACTCTGATTCAATCACAAGTTCATATGAAGACTCTTGAGAATGTTTATAACACCAATCTGTGAAAAAGTTGACTGTAAGATCAAAGGTCGATTTTTGGTGAATATTTGAAACATGCTTGCTTGGCTAATTTCTAGCCAAATTTCCAATGAATGTCTCCCCTCCTCCTGCCCGCGCGTGCTCCACATCCTCACACACTCAGCCTTAACTTACACACGCGCGGGCTTGGCAAGACGCACACGCAACATTTCAGGAGAGTGTGGGCTGACCAAGCCCCCACTCATTCCTTGGTTTCTAGCCAAGGCCTTGTGGATCTTGTAATCTTGGATCTCTTAACAAAAGCTGATCTTTTTAGTATTGCATTTCCGATTTTGTATGCAATGGTAAAAAGTTATACAAATCCTGAAACATTGATATATATATATGTATTTATATATATATAAATCTTTATTTCAGACGCCCATTTCCACATAAAATAACAGACATAGAGCTATAAAAAAGAGAGTAAAACGAAAACATAAAACATAGATAATACAGTGCATAAAAAGTATGAAGACTTTTGTGCCAATGTAGTCTTAAGTTCCAAGTAATCGATAGCAGCTCTTTAGAGGGTTGACCAGGGCCTCTACTATTCAGTTCTCAGACTTGTCCAGTCGACACATGAAACCATACATCAGTTGTCTCAGGAGTGCCTTACAGGTTGGTACGTGCTTAGACAGAAACAACTGACCAGCACTATGCCACCTAGGCACATTAAGTAGCAATCTAAAAGCATCATTGAAACCATACATCAGTTGTCTCAGGATTGCCTTACAGGTTGGTACGTGCTTAGACACAAACAACTGACTAGCACTATGCCACCTTGGCACATTAAGTAGCAATCTAAAAGCATCATTGTAGGCTACTTTCAGTATCTGTATACTCCTTTACCTGTACATAGACCACAAATGAGCAGTGTACAATGGTGTTATGTAGGTTCTAAACAGGGAACATTTAACTGAATCTGAGCACATAGAAAACGTCCTTAATAACATACTGGCCTGAGAATATATTTGACAGCGCTGTTGATACATATCGTTGTCATCTGTCCAATCATCAGAAATGACATGGCAGATATTTTATTTCCTCACAAACACCAAGGGGACTGCCAGATAAATAAAAGGTAGGGAAGGTTAATTTCCTGTCCTGATTACTTCTGACTATCATTATGTGGCTTTTCTTTGCATTATATTTTATATCATGATCTAAGCCATACTGAGAGCACACCCATAGCATCTGTTGCAACAGGCTGAGTGGAACCAGATAATCTGCGTACATCAGATGATTGACAATAGATTCACCAACAAGACAGCCTGTATTTGTCTTATTCAGCTGGCTTGATAAGTCGTCCATATCCATATTAAACAAAAAGGGAAATCAAATTCCTCCTTGTCGAACTCCGTTACCAACATGGAAAGCAGCTGATACAACATTGTCCCATTTAACATGAAAAGTTTGATTTGCATACCAGAACACCAAAATCCTCACAAGAGGTTTAGGGAAACCTCTCGCTATTAGCTTCATAAACAGTTTTTCATGACAAATTCGATCGAAAGCTTTGTAAGCATCAATAAAGCATAAAAATACAGATGAATTAAGACTTGTGTACCTGAGACAATCTCCTTCAGAGCATAGATACAGAGATCAGTACCATGTTTTCTTTTAAAACCAAACTGATTTTCTGCAGTCAGAATATACATTTCCAATTTCAATCAAATAATTCTCTCAAACACTTTAGACAAGATACTGGCCAATGCAATGGGTCGATAGTTGTGTAGCCCGGGTGGTAAACATTTCTGTTGAAACAATCCTATTACATAAATATAAAAGTTTGAATACATAATACTTAAGTTCATAGTTTAATAAATAGACTTTAAGGTTTGAGAGTATGATTTTGATTTGATGAGAAATGCATATTGTTCATGTTTTACTGAATACAGCATTTGGAAATGTATATCTGTTGTTTAAAAAACGCATGTTAAAATGTACCGGTTACAAATATGAAGAGAGTAAGATGAATGTTTTGTGAATCTATGTTGTTGCTTTAATTTTGATTATGATGTTAAGCCAATCCGGTTTGAGGTCAAAGGGCAGGGTAACACGGGAAGTTGGGGTAGATGAGGTTGGAGTAGAAAAAGACAGAGCGAGCGGAGGAGTTGGAGGGAGAAGAAAATTGTAGCGTACGGTAAAATACCAAGAGTGAAGATTTTATATTATCATTAGTGGTGTTATGTTTATATTGTTGGGTGAATATCTCAACCAACAACAATAACCCAGAAAGAGGAGTTTGGCTGTTGGCGGTTTTGGATTAAGCACGGGCTTTGCCGCCAGACTAGCGACAGCGAGTGCCAGGTTGGAGCCGGTGGAGGTCGGGATTGTCGTCGTCCTCAGTCTTCTTCCTGAGTTGGTTCGTCTCGTAAATCCACGAGAGTATTTGGTCGGTCTCTCCTTCACCTGCTGCCGCCCTTCTGCCGCAGTGCGTGTGCTACCGCACTGCTGATCCGAGGTACCAGCTCCTTGTTATTTTGTGCCATCCTGGCGAAACAGCCATTTTGTTTACGGCTACAACGCACACGAGCTACACTCAGGCCTGCACCGTAGAACTGTACTGAATTAAGGTATTCGTGTAGTTAGCATTGCCGGCTAGTTTGTATTGTGTGTCCATGTGCATTACGATGTCATGTAAATGTTGAACCAATAACTGAAGAACTGATTTTTTGTCTGAAGTAAATCTTTCCTGTTTTTGTTTAACAGTTGGTTGTATTGTTTTTTTCATATGTTAAATTGGTTTAAGTTAGTAACAATTACTAACGAACTCAGGTTAGCCACCTCTCATTACAAATCCACCAAACTAGAGAGGCGCTACAGTTGTCTATGCTGTTCAGTTTACCAGCCTTATCTTTAACAACAGGCACTAACAGTACTGACATAATAGAGTTCGGTAGAACACCATGAACCATAATTCCAGTGAGACACATGGCTAGAAATGGACTGAGTCTATAACTGGCATTTTTTAGATGCTCTGCAGAAATGGAATCCATACCACAAGCTTTGTTGTTGTCTAGCATGTGGATGGCATCATAAATATCTACTGATCTAACTATCAAGTCTGCAGAGATACCTTTATATTGATTATCAATTCTCACTGTGTTACTTTGAACACAATTAAATAGTTTACTGTAGTGCTCATGCCATAGATCAGCAATCTTCTCTGGACAACTAACCCCTTTGATATCAGAAGGGAGGGGAGTTCTGTTATTATTTATGATCTTGACCTCCTTCCAGAAGTCAGTAAGATTGTTATTCTGCATCTTTCTGGCCAGCGAGTCTACTCTCATTGTGTTTTCATTTCTCTTAATGAAACGAGTGCATATTTAAATCTAGCATTTGTGAGGTTTTTGTTATCAAGCAGCACTCCCTGTCTGGGTCTGCCTGCCTCTGACCAGACTCTAAAGGCTTCTCTAGCAGCAGCATGTTGCTCAGACACAAACTCATTCCAGACAGGCCGTGCGTTAGGGACCTTACTCTTGTGATTAATAAAAGGTTCACTGGAAGCATAAAGACATTTGACAATATCATCATACATGGCACAGAGCTTTTCAGCATGATGTTTATCCTTGCAGTTCATATCCGTGCACATTAGGGCATCCCTAGAAAATGCAACATCACTATGTAAGCTGTCAGTTAATAGAGAATATCTGTGCCGAACCTCTTTGGTCAATTTTGACCAGTCCAGTTTTCTTGGGGGGCCAGCAACAAGGGTACAATCTCAACATTTAGCAGCATAGCAACTGGTATGTGATCAGTGGTGGCCAGCCCATAACACATCTCTATACTTTCCAGTGAGTCATGAGCATCGGCTGTGGTTACAATATGGTCTAGCCAGGAAGTTGTGTGCCACGTTTCACTTATATAGGTAAAACTTGTATCAGGCAATAACGCTTGATATAATTAATTTAGTTTCATTACAGAACTGCTGCAGATGTTGTGCGAATAAACGCTTATCTGACATTTCAGCATTAAAATCACCCATGACATAGACACAACATGAACTATTGTCCTCTATGAAGGACTGAATAAAAGCTAACCTGTTCTGAAATTCATCCTCATGGTCATAGGATTCATATGGTGTGTACACATTTACAATAGTAAATTTATTTTCATTGTGATTAAACTCCAACCCAATAGCCCAGTCAACGTTAAGCCACACCACCTTTACCGTTGGGTCATATTTTATGTTCCACAGTATAGCTACACCACCAGCTATCCTCCCACAAACCATTCTCATGCTGAGATTGGTAGTGGACTCTCCAGCACTATGAAACATCTTGTGTAGGGAGTTCAATTTGTCCAGATCTTGCTTGGCCATCCAGGTTTCTTGAAGGCAGACAATGTCACTCTCGTCCAGCAATGTGTCCACCACCAAACGTCTTGATCTATCAGCAGCAGTATGTCCTACTCGGAGGCCACGAGCGTTGTAGGATACAACCCGCATTAATGATCTACCACGGACCCATCAGGGCAGCTGGCCGGTGTGTCTGTCTCCCTGGTCTCTACATATAGGCCTACATTCATCCCAGCATCATGACTGAGCTGAAGCTCGGTACCCTGAGAGTGGGGGGTATGCTCTGGTCGAGCTTTTTTGAAAGTATAGACCAAGGGTAATTACCACACCACAACTGTCCCACCATTACCCATAGGTGGCGCTACATTCCACGCCCTAAAGCACAAAGGCTTTCTGGAATGGATAGGCTAACCAAGCCCCCTCCCTTCACTCCTTGGGTTGAAATAAAGGCCCTTGTGGATCTTGATGGTATTATATTTCAGATTTGGTATCCCATTGGTAATTCTGCAGCATAGATTTTTCTATACAGTTCCAATTTGTCAAGAATATACATTTTTCAATGGTTCGCAATGTTTGGAGGAATCCGCCATTACTGCTTGCAGTTATATTTATTATTATTATTATTCTTGTTCCATGGAAGTCAATGGCAGCCCCTAGAACACTTCGACAACTTTTTGTGAAATTTGGCACACTCATTAAGGACAGTTGATTCTATACCTACACCAAGTTTCATGTCTCCCATTAGACCACTCCAGCGCCACCAACGGGTCAAAGTTGGACTTGTGTTTACACACGCAACTTTTGAACCGTATGACCCATTTTCAAAAATGAGGTACCATTGGATTCCCTGGTTCAAGCCGAGTTCAACGCACCCCATGGCGTCAATTTCCGGTTATATAGATTTTCCGCTACTTCCGGTTTTATCAAAAACCTTTGAAAGCCTACTCCTCCTACAATTTTTGTCATATCTTCTTCAAAGTTACCAGACATGATCTTCAGACCAAGCCTCACAAAAGTTATCGAATAGAATTTTGATCCTCACAACCGTTTGTCCGGTACAGCCAATCAAATTCATCAGAAAAGCCGCCAAACAGGATGTGAAGTCATGTCTCAGCAAATCTTTGAGATATCAACACGAAACTTGGTATATCGATGGAAGACACTACAACATGTTACCGTGTGCAAAGGCAACTTCATATCTCCAAAAATGATTGATATAAAGCAAATTGAACTTATCGCTAACGCTAAAATAATGCTTTACACATCAGCCAGTCAAAAACTGATACTCTGATTCAATCACAAGTTCATATGAAGACTCTTGAGAATGTTTATAACACAAATCTGTGAAAAAGTTGACTGTAAGATCAAATGTCTATTTTTGGTGAATATTTGAAACATGCTTGCTTGGCTAATTTCTAGCCAAATTTCCAATGAATGTCTCCCCTCCTCCTGCCCGCGCGTGCTCCACATCCTCACACACTCAGCCTTAACTTACACACGCGCGGGCTTGGCAAGACGCACACGCAACATTTCAGGAGAGTGTGGGCTGACCAAGCCCCCACTCATTCCTTGGTTTCTAGCCAAGGCCTTGTGGATCTTGTAATCTTGGATCTCTTAACAAAAGCTGATCTTTTTAGTATTGCATTTCCGATTTTGTATGCAATGGTAAAAAGTTATACAAATCCTGAAACATTGATATATATATATGTATTTATATATATATAAATCTTTATTTCAGACGCCAAGTTCCACATAAAATAACAGACATAGAGCTATAAAAAAGAGAGTAAAACGAAAACATAAAACATAGATAATACAGTGCATAAAAAGTATGAAGACTTTTGTGCCAATGTAGTCTTAAGTTCCAAGTAATCGATAGCAGCTCTTTAGAGGGTTGACCAGGGCCTCTACTATTCAGTTCTCAGACTTGTCCAGTCGACACATGAAACCATACATCAGTTGTCTCAGGAGTGCCTTACAGGTTGGTACGTGCTTAGACAGAAACAACTGACCAGCACTATGCCACCTAGGCACATTAAGTAGCAATCTAAAAGCATCATTGAAACCATACATCAGTTGTCTCAGGATTGCCTTACAGGTTGGTACGTGCTTAGACACAAACAACTGACTAGCACTATGCCACCTTGGCACATTAAGTAGCAATCTAAAAGCATCATTGTAGGCTACTTTCAGTATCTGTATACTCCTTTACCTGTACATAGACCACAAATGAGCAGTGTACAATGGTGTTATGTAGGTTCTAAACAGGGAACATTAAACTGAATCTGAGCACATAGAAAACGTCCTTAATAACATACTGGCCTGAGAATATATTTGACAGCGCTGTTGATACATATCGTTGTCATCTGTCCAATCATCAGAAATGACATGGCAGATATTTTATTTCCTCACAAACACCAAGGGGACTGCCAGATAAATAAAAGGTAGGGAAGGTTAATTTCCTGTCCTGATTACTTCTGACTATCATTATGTGGCTTTTCTTTGCATTATATTTTATATCATGATCTAAGCCATACTGAGAGCACACCCATAGCATCTGTTGCAACAGGCTGAGTGGAACCAGATAATCTGCGTACATCAGATGATTGACAATAGATTCACCAACAAGACAGCCTGTATTTGTCTTATTCAGCTGGCTTGATAAGTCGTCCATATCCATATTAAACAAAAAGGGAAATCAAATTCCTCCTTGTCGAACTCCGTTACCAACATGGAAAGGAGCTGATACAACATTGTCCCATTTAACATGAAAAGTTTGATTGGCATACCAGAACACCAAAATCCTCACAAGAGGTTTAGGGACACCTCTCGCTATTAGCTTCATAAACAGTTTTTCATGACAAATTCGATCGAAAGCTTTGTAAGCATCAATAAAGCATAAAAATACAGATAAATTAAGACTTGTGTACCTGAGACAATCTCCTTCAGAGCATAGATACAGAGATCAGTACCATGTTTTCTTTTAAAACCAAACTGATTTTCTGCCGTCAGAATATCCATTTCCAATTTCAATCAAATAATTCTCTCAAACACTTTAGACAAGATACTGGCCAATGCAATGGGTCGATAGTTGTCTATGCTGTTCAGTTTACCAGCCTTATCTTTAACAACAGGCACTAACAGTACTGACATAATAGAGTTCGGTAGAACACCATGAACCATAATTCCAGTGAGACACATGGCTAGAAATGGACTGAGTCTATAACTGGCATTTTTTAGATGCTCTGCAGAAATGCAATCCATACCACAAGCTTTGTTGTTGTCTAGCATGTGGATGGCATCATAAATATCTACTGATCTAACTATAAAGTCTGCAGAGATACCTTTATATTCATTATCAATTCTCACTGTGTTACTTTGAACACAATTAAATAGTTTACTGTAGTGCTCATGCCATAGATCAGCAATCTTCTCTGGACAACTAACCCCTTTGATATCAGAAGGGAGGGGAGTTCTATTATTATTTATGATCTTGACCTCCTTCCAGAAGTCAGTAAGATTGTTATTCTGCATCTTTCTGGCCAGCGAGTCTGCTCTCATTGTGTTTTCATTTCTCTTAATGAAACGAGTGCATATTTAAATCTAGCATTTGTGAGGTTTTTGTTATCAAGCAGCACTCCCTGTCTGGGTCTGCCTGCCTCTGACCAGACTCTAAAGGCTTCTCTAGCAGCAGCATGTTGCTCAGACACAAACTCATTCCAGACAGGCCGTGCGTTAGGGACCTTACTCTTGTGATTAATAAAAGGTTCACTGGAAGCATAAAGACATTTGACAATATCATCATACATGGCACAGAGCTTTTCAGCATGATGTTTATCCTTGCAGTTCATATCCGTGCACATTAGGGCATCCCTAGAAAATGCAAATTCACTATGTAAGCTGTCAGTTAATAGAGAATATCTGTGCATAACCTCTTTGGTCAATTTTGACCAGTCCAGTTTTCTTGGGGGGCCAGCAACAAGGGTACACTCTCAACATTTAGCAGCATAGCAACTGGTACGTGATCAGTGGTGGCCAGCCCATAACACATCTCTATACTTTCCAGTGAGTCATGAGCATCGGCTGTGGTTACAATATGGTCTAGCCAGGAAGTTGTGTGCCACGTTTCACTTATATAGGTAAAACTTGTATCAGGCAATAACGCTTGATATAATTAATTTAGTTTCATTACAGAACTGCTGCAGATGTTGTGCGAATAAACGCTTATCTGACATGTCAGCATTAAAATCACCCATGACATAGACACAACATGAACTATTGTCCTCTATGAAGGACTGAATAAAAGCTAACCTGTTCTGAAATTCATCCTCATGGTCATAGGATTCATATGGTGTGTACACATTTACAATAGTAAATTTATTTTCATTGTGATTAAACTCCAACCCAATAGCCCAGTCAACGTGTAGCCACACCACCTTTACCGTTGGGTCATATTTTATGTTCCACAGTATAGCTACACCACCAGCTATCCTCCCACAAACCATTCTCATGCTGAGATCGGTAGTGGACTCTCCAGCACCATGAAACATCTTGTGTAGGGAGTTCAATTTGTCCAGATCTTGCTTGGCCATCCAGGTTTCTTGAAGGCAGACAATGTCACTCTCGTCCAGCAATGTGTCCACCACCAAACATCTTGATCTATCAGCAGCAGTATGTCCTACTCGGAGGCCACGAGCGTTGTAGGATACAACCCGCATTTACATTACATTTACATTACATTTAGTCATTTAGCAGACGCTCTTATCCAGAGCGACTTACAGTAAGTACAGGGACATTCCCCCCGAGGCAAGTAGGGTGAAGTGCCTTGCCCAAGGACACAACGTCATTTGGCTCAGCTGGGAATCGAACTGGCAACCTTCAGATTACTAGCCCGATTCCCCACCGCTCAGCCACCTGACTCCCGCATTAATGATCTACCACGGACCCATCAGGGCAGCTGGCCAGTGTGTCTGTCTCCCTGGTCTCTACATATAGGCCTACATTCATCCCAGCATCATGACTGAGCTGAAGCTCGGTACCCTGAGAGCGGGGGTATGCTCTGGTCGAGCTTTTTTGAAAGTATAGACCAAGGGTAATTACCACACCACAACTGTCCCACCATCACCCATAGGTGGCGCTACATTCCACGCCCTAAAGCACAAAGGCTTTCTGGAATGGATAGGCTAACCAAGCCCTCTCCCTTCACTCCTTGGGTTAAAATATAGGCCCTTGTGGATCTTGATGGTATTATATTTCAGATTTGGTATCCCATTGGTAATTCTGCAGCATAGATTTTTCTATACAGTTCCAATTTGTCAAGAATATACATTTTTCAATGGTTCGCAATGTTTGGAGGAATCCGCCATTACTGCTTGCAGTTAAATTTATTATTATTAGGATTCCTCCGTCAGGAGGAAACCTATTGTTATTGTTAGTTTTATTATTAGGATTCCTCCGTCAGGAGGAAACCTATTGTTATTGTTAGTTATTGTTAGTTTTATTATTAGGATTCCTCCGTCAGGAGGAAACCTATTGTTATTGTTAGTTTTATTATTATTATTATTATTATTCTTGTTCCATGGAAGTCAATGGCAGCCCCTAGAACACTTCGACAACTTTTTGTGAAATTTGGCACACTCATTAAGGACAGTTGATTCTATACCTACACCAAGTTTCATGTCTCCCATTAGACCACTCCAGCGCCACCAATGGGTCAAAGTTGGACTTGTGTTTACACACGCAACTTTTGAACCGTATGACCCATTTTCAAAAATGAGGTACCATTGGATTCCCTGGTTCAAGCCGAGTTCAACGCACCCCATGGCGTCAATTTCCGGTTATATAGATTTTCCGCTACTTCCGGTTTTATCAAAAACCTTTGAAAGCCTACTCCTCCTACAATTTTTGTCATATCTTCTTCAAAGTTACCAGAGATGATCTTCAGACCAAGCGTCACAAAAGTTATCGAAAAGAATTTTGATCCTCACAACCGTTTGTCCGGTACAGCCAATCAAATTCATCAGAAAAGCCGCCAAACAGGATGTGAAGTCCTGTCTCAGCAAATCTTTGAGATATCAACACGAAACTTGGTATATCGATGGAAGACACTACAACATGTTACCGTGTGCAAAGGCAACTTCATATCTCCAAAAATGATTGATATAAAGCAAATTGAACTTATCGCTAACGCTAAAATAATGCTTTACACATCAGCCAGTCAAAAACTGATACTCTGATTCAATCACAAGTTCATATGAAGACTCTTGAGAATGTTTATAACACAAATCTGTGAAAAAGTTGACTGTAAGATCAAAGGTCGATTTTTGGTGAATATTTGAAACATGCTTGCTTGGCTAATTTCTAGCCAAATTTCCAATGAATGTCTCCCCTCCTCCTGCCCGCGCGTGCTCCACATCCTCACACACTCAGCCTTAACTTACACACGCGCGGGCTTGGCAAGACGCACACGCAACATTTCAGGAGAGTGTGGGCTGACCAAGCCCCCACTCATTCCTTGGTTTCTAGCCAAGGCCTTGTGGATCTTGTAATCTTGGATCTCTTAACAAAAGCTGATCTTTTTAGTATTGCATTTCCGATTTTGTATGCAATGGTAAAAAGTTATACAAATCCTGAAACATTGATATATATATATGTATTTATATATATAAAAATCTTTATTTCAGACGCCAAGTTCCACATAAAATAACAGACATAGAGCTATAAAAAAGAGAGTAAAACGAAAACATAAAACATAGATAATACAGTGCATAAAAAGTATGAAGACTTTTGTGCCAATGTAGTCTTAAGTTCCAAGTAATCGATAGCAGCTCTTTAGAGGGTTGACCAGGGCCTCTACTATTCAGTTCTCAGACTTGTCCAGTCGACACATGAAACCATACATCAGTTGTCTCAGGAGTGCCTTACAGGTTGGTACGTGCTTAGACAGAAACAACTGACCAGCACTATGCCACCTAGGCACATTAAGTAGCAATCTAAAAGCATCATTGAAATCATACATCAGTTGTCTCAGGATTGCCTTACAGGTTGGTACGTGCTTAGACACAAACAACTGACTAGCAGTATGCCACCTTGGCACATTAAGTAGCAATCTAAAAGCATCATTGTAGGCTACTTTCAGTATCTGTATACTCCTTTACCTGTACATAGACCACAAATGAGCAGTGTACAATGGTGTTATGTAGGTTCTAAACAGGGAACATTTAACTGAATCTGAGCACATAGAAAACGTCCTTAATAACATACTGGCCTGAGAATATATTTGACAGCGCTGTTGATACATATCGTTGTCATCTGTCCAATCATCAGAAATGACATGGCAGATCTTTTATTTCCTCACAAACACCAAGGGGACTGCCAGATAAATAAAAGGTAGGGAAGGTTAATTTCCTGTCCTGATTACTTCTGACTATCATTATGTGGCTTTTCTTTGCATTATATTTTATATCATGATCTAAGCCATACTGAGAGCACACCCATAGCATCTGTTGCAACAGGCTGAGTGGAACCAGATAATCTGCGTACATCAGATGATTGACAATAGATTCACCAACAAGACAGCCTGTATTTGTCTTATTCAGCTGGCTTGATAAATCGTCCATATCCATATTAAACAAAAAGGGAAATCAAATTCCTCCTTGTCGAACTCCGTTACCAACATGGAAAGCAGCTGATACAACATTGTCCCATTTAACATGAAAAGTTTGATTGGCATACCAGAACACCAAAATCCTCACAAGAGGTTTAGGGACACCTCTCGCTATTAGCTTCATAAACAGTTTTTCATGACAAATTCGATCGAAAGCTTTGTAAGCATCAATAAAGCATAAAAATACAGATGAATTAAGACTTGTGTACCTGAGACAATCTCCTTCAGAGCATAGATACAGAGATCAGTACCATGTTTTCTTTTAAAACCAAACTGATTTTCTGCAGTCAGAATATACATTTCCAATTTCAATCAAATAATTCTCTCAAACACTTTAGACAAGATACTGGCCAATGCAATGGATCGATAGTTGTGTAGCCCGGGTGGTAAACATTTCTGTTGAAACAATCCTATTACATAAATATAAAAGTTTGAATACATAATACTTAAGTTCATAGTTTAATAAATAGACTTTAAGGTTTGAGAGTATGATTTTGATTTGATGAGAAATGCATATTGTTCATGTTTTACTGAATACAGCATTTGGAAATGTATATCTGTTGTTTAAAAAACGCATGTTAAAATGTACCGGTTACAAATATGAAGAGAGTAAGATGAATGTTTTGTGAATCTATGTTGTTGCTTTAATTTTGATTATGATGTTAAGCCAATCCGGTTTGAGGTCAAAGGGCAGGGTAACACGGGAAGTTGGGGTAGATGAGGTTGGAGTAGAAAAAGACAGAGCGAGCGGAGGAGTTGGAGGGAGAAGAAAATTGTAGCGTACGGTAAAATACCAAGAGTGAAGATTTTATATTATCATTAGTGGTGTTATGTTTATATTGTTGGGTGAATATCTCAACCAACAACAATAACCCAGAAAGAGGAGTTTGGCTGTTGGCGGTTTTGGATTAAGCACGGGCTTTGCCGCCAGACTAGCGACAGCGAGTGCCAGGTTGGAGCCGGTGGAGGTCGGGATTGTCGTCGTCCTCAGTCTTCTTCCTGAGTTGGTTCGTCTCGTAAATCCACGAGAGTATTTGGTCGGTCTCTCCTTCACCTGCTGCCGCCCTTCTGCCGCAGTGCGTGTGCTACCGCACTGCTGATCCGAGGTACCAGCTCCTTGTTATTTTGTGCCATCCTGGCGAAACAGCCATTTTGTTTACGGCTACAACGCACACGAGCTACACTCAGGCCTGCACCGTAGAACTGTACTGAATTAAGGTATTCGTGTAGTTAGCATTGCCGGCTAGTTTGTATTGTGTGTCCATGTGCATTACGATGTCATGTAAATGTTGAACCAATAACTGAAGAACTGATTTTTTGTCTGAAGTAAATCTTTCCTGTTTTTGTTTAACAGTTGGTTGTATTGTTTTTTTCATATGTTAAATTGGTTTAAGTTAGTAACAATTACTAACGAACTCAGGTTAGCCACCTCTCATTACAAATCCACCAAACTAGAGAGGCGCTACAGTTGTCTATGCTGTTCAGTTTACCAGCCTTATCTTTAACAACAGGCACTAACAGTACTGACATAATAGAGTTCGGTAGAACACCATGAACCATAATTCCAGTGAGACACATGGCTAGAAATGGACTGAGTCTATAACTGGCATTTTTTAGATGCTCTGCAGAAATGGAATCCATACCACAAGCTTTGTTGTTGTCTAGCATGTGGATGGCATCATAAATATCTACTGATCTAACTATCAAGTCTGCAGAGATACCTTTATATTGATTATCAATTCTCACTGTGTTACTTTGAACACAATTAAATAGTTTACTGTAGTGCTCATGCCATAGATCAGCAATCTTCTCTGGACAACTAACCCCTTTGATATCAGAAGGGAGGGGAGTTCTGTTATTATTTATGATCTTGACCTCCTTCCAGAAGTCAGTAAGATTGTTATTCTGCATCTTTCTGGCCAGCGAGTCTGCTCTCATTGTGTTTTCATTTCTCTTAATGAAACGAGTGCATATTTAAATCTAGCATTTGTGAGGTTTTTGTTATCAAGCAGCACTCTCTGTCTGGGTCTGCCTGCCTCTGACCAGACTCTAAAGGCTTCTCTAGCAGCAGCATGTTGCTCAGACACAAACTCATTCCAGACAGGCCGTGCGTTAGGGACCTTACTCTTGTGATTAATAAAACCTTCACTGAAAGCATAAAGACATTTGACAATATCATCATACATGGCACAGAGCTTTTCAGCATGATGTTTATCCTTGCAGTTCATATCCGTGCACATTAGGGCATCCCTAGAAAATGCAACATCACTATGTAAGCTGTCAGTTAATAGAGAATATCTGTGCATAACCTCTTTGGTCAATTTTGACCAGTCCAGTTTTCTTGGGGGGCCAGCAACAAGGGTACACTCTCAACATTTAGCAGCATAGCAACTGGTATGTGATCAGTGGTGGCCAGCCCATAACACATCTCTATACTTTCCAGTGAGTCATGAGCATCGGCTGTGGTTACAATATGGTCTAGCCAGGAAGTTGTGTGCCACGTTTCACTTATATAGGTAAAACTTGTATCAGGCAATAACGCTCGATATAATTAATTTAGTTTCATTACAGAACTGCTGCAGATGTTGTGCGAATAAACGCTTATCTGACATGTCAGCATTAAAATCACCCATGACATAGACACAACATGAACTATTGTCCTCTATGAAGGACTGAATAAAAGCTAACCTGTTCTGAAATTCATCCTCATGGTCATAGGATTCATATGGTGTGTACACATTTACAATAGTACATTTATTTTCATTGTGATTAAACTCCAACCCAATAGCCCAGTCAACGTTAAGCCACACCACCTTTACCGTTGGGTCATATTTTATGTTCCACAGTATAGCTACACCACCAGCTATCCTCCCACAAACCATTCTCATGCTGAGATCGGTAGTGGACTCTCCAGCACCATGAAAGTTCTTGTGTAGGGAGTTCAATTTGTCCAGATCTTGCTTGGTCATCCAGGTTTCTTGAAGGCAGACAATGTCACTCTCGTCCAGCAATGTGTCCACCACCAAACGTCTTGATCTATCAGCAGCAGTATGTCCTACTCGGAGGCCACGAGCGTTGTAGGATACAACCCGCATTAATGATCTACCACGGACCCATCAGGGCAGCTGGCCGGTGTGTCTGTCTCCCTGGTCTCTACATATAGGCCTACATTCATCCCAGCATCATGACTGAGCTGAAGCTCGGTACCCTGAGAGCGGGGGGTATTCTCTGGTCGAGCTTTTTTGAAAGTATAGACCAAGGGTAATTACCAAACCACAACTGTCCCACCATTACCCATATGTGGCGCTACATTCCACGCCCTAAAGCACAAAGCCTTTCTGGAATGGATAGGCTAACCAAGCCCCCTCCCTTCACTCCTTGAGTTGAAATAAAGGCCCTTGTGGATCCTGGTGGTATTATATTTCAGATTTGGTATCCCATTGGTAATTCTGCAGCATAGATTTTTCTATACAGTTCCAATTTGTCAAGAATATACATTTTTCAATGGTTCGCAATGTTTGGAGGAATCCGCCATTACTGCTTGCAGTTATATTTATTATTATTCTTGTTCCATGGAAGTCAATGGCAGCCCCTAGAACCCTTCGACAACTTTTTGTGAAATTTGGCACACTCATTAAGGACAGTTGATTCTATACCTACACCAAGTTTCATGTCTCCCATTAGACCACTCCAGCGCCACCAACGGGTCAAAGTTGGACTTGTGTTTACACACGCAACTTTTGAACCGTATGACCGATTTTCAAAAATGAGGTACCTTTGGATTCCCTGGATCAAGCCGAGTTCAATGCACACCATGGCGTCAATTTCCGGTTATATAGATTTTCCGCTATTTCCGGTTTTATCAAAAACCTTTGAAAGCCTACTCCTCCTACAATTTTTGTCATATCATTTTCAAAGTTACCAGAGATGATCTTCAGACCAAGCCTCACAAAAGTTATCGAAAAGAATTTTGATCCTCACAACCGTTTGTCCGTTACAGCCAATCAAATTCATCAGAAAAGCCGCCAAACAGGATGTGAAGTCATGTCTCAGCAAATCTTTGAGATATCAACACGAAACTTGGTATATCGATGGAAGACACTACAACATGTTACCGTGTGCAAAGGCAACTTCATATCTCCAAAAATGATTGATATAAAGCAAATTGAACTTATCGCTAACGCTAAAATAATGCTTTACACATCAGCCAGTCAAAAACTGATACTCTGATTCAATCACAAGTTCATATGAAGACTCTTGAGAATGTTTATAACACAAATCTGTGAAAAAGTTGACTGTAAGATCAAAGGTCGATTTTTGGTGAATATTTGAAACATGCTTGCTTGGCTAATTTCTAGCCAAATTTCCAATGAATGTCTCCCCTCCTCCTGCCCGCGCGTGCTCCACATCCTCACACACTCAGCCTTAACTTACACACGCGCGGGCTTGGCAAGATGCACACGCAACATTTCAGGAGAGTGTGGGCTGACCCCGCCCCCACTCATTCCTTAGTCTCTAGCAAAGGCCTTGTGGATCTTGTAATCTTGGATCTCTTAACAAAAGCTGATCTTTTTGGTATTGCATTTCCGATTTTGTATGCAATGGTAAAAAGTTATACAAATCCTGAAACATTGATATATATATATATGTATTTATATATATATATATAAATCTTTATTTCAGACGCCAAGTTCCACATAAAATAACAGACATAGAGCTATAAAAAAGAGAGTAAAACAAAAACATAAAACATAGATAATACAGTGCATAAAAAGTATGAAGACTTTTGTGCCAATGTAGTCTTAAGTTCCAAGTAATCGATAGCAGCTCTTTAGAGGGTTGACCAGAGCCTCTACTATTCAGTTCTCAGACTTGTCCAGACGACACATGAAACCGTACATCAGTTTTGTCAGGAGTGCCTTACAGGTTGGTACGTGCTTTGACAGAAACAACTGACCAGCATTATGCCACCTAGGCACATTAAGTAGCAATCTAAAAGCATCATTGAAACCCTACATCAGTTGTCTCAGGATTGCCTTACAGGTTGGTACGTGCTTAGACACTAACAACTGACTAGCACTATGCCACCTTGGCACATTAAGTAGCAATCTAAAAGCATCATTGTAGGCTACTTTCAGTATCTGTATACTCCTTTTCCTGTACATAGACCACAAATGAGCAGTGTACAATGGTGTTATGTAGGTTCTAAACAGGGAACATTTAACTGAATCTGAGCACATAGAAAACGTCCTTAATAACATACTGGCCTGAGAATACATTTGACAGCGCTGTTGATACATATCGTTGTCATCTGTCCAATCATCAGAAATGACATGGCCCAGATATTTTATTTCCTCACAAACACCAAGGGGACTGCCAGATAAATAAAAGGTAGGGAAGGTTAATTTCCTGTCCTGATTACTTCTGACTATCATAATGTGGCTTTTCTTTGCATTATATTTTATATCATGATCTAAGCCATACTGAGAGCACACCCATAGCATCTGTTGCAACAGGCTGAGTGGAACCAGATCATTTGCGTACATCAGATGATTGACAATAGATTCACCAACAAGACAGCCTGTATTTGTCTTATTCAGCTGGCTTGACAAGTCGTCCATATCCATATTAAACAAAAAGGGAAATCCAATTCCTCCTTGTCGAACTCCGTTACCAACATGGAAAGGAGCTGATACAACATTGTTCCATTTAACATGAAAAGTTTGATTGGCATACCAGAACACCAAAATCCTCACAAGAGGTTTAGGGACACCTCTCGCTATTAGCTTCATAAACAGTTTTTCATGACAAATTCGATCGAAAGCTTTGTAAGCATCAATAAAGCATAAAAATACAGATGAATTAAGACTTGTGTACCTGAGACAATCTCCTTCAGAGCACAGATACAGAGATCAGTACCATGTTTTCTTTTAAAACCAAACTGATTTTCTGCAGTCAGAATATACATTTCCAATTTCAATCAAATAATTCTCTCAAACACTTTAGACAAGATACTGGCCAATGCAATGGGTCGATAGTTGTCTATGCTGTTCAGTTTACCAGCCTTATCTTTAACAACAGGCACTAACAGTACTGACATAATAGAGTTTGGTAGAACACCATGAACCATAATTCCAGTGAGACACATGGCTAGAAATGGACTGAGTCTATAACTGGTATTTTTTAGATGCTCTGCAGAAATGCAATCCATACCACAAGCTTTGTTGTTGTCTAGCATGTGGATGGCATCATAAATATCTACTGATCTAACTATCAAGTCTGCAGAGATACCTTTATATTCATTATCAATTCTCACTGTGTTACTTTTAACACAATTAAATAGTTTACTGTAGTGCTCATGCCATAGATCAGCAATCTTCTCTGGACAACTAACCCCTTTGATATCAGAAGGGAGGGGAGTTCTGTTATTATTTATGATCTTGACCTCCTTCCAGAAGTCAGTAAGATTGTTATTCTGCATCTTTCTGGCCAGCGAGTCTGCTCTCATTGTGTTTTCATTTCTCTTAATGAAACGAGTGCATATTTAAATCTAGCATTTGTGAGGTTTTTGTTATCAAGCAGCACTCCCTGTCTGGGTCTGCCTGCCTCTGACCAGACTCTAAAGGCTTCTCTAGCAGCAGCATGTTGCTCAGACACAAACTCATTCCAGACAGGCCGTGCGTTAGGGACCTTACTCTTGTGATTAATAAAAGGTTCACTGGAAGCATAAAGACATTTGACAATATCATCATACATGGCACAGAGCTTTTCAGCATGATGTTTATCCTTGCAGTTCATATCCGTGCACATTAGGGCATCCCTAGAAAATGCAACATCACTATGTAAGCTGTCAGTTAATAGAGAATATCTGTGCATAACCTCTTTGGTCAATTTTGACCAGTCCAGTTTTCTTGGGGGGCCAGCAACAAGGGTACACTCTCAACATTTAGCAGCATAGCAACTGGTATGTGATCAGTGGTGGCCAGCCCATAACACATCTCTATACTTTCCAGTGAGTCATGAGCATCGGCTGTGGTTACAATATGGTCTAGCCAGGAAGTTGTGTGCCACGTTTCACTTATATAGGTAAAATTTGTATCAGGCAATAACGCTTGATATAATTAATTTAGTTTCATTACAGAATTGCTGCAGATGTTGTGCGAATAAACACTTATCTGACATGTCAGCATTAAAATCACCCATGACATAGACACAACATGAACTATTGTCCTCTATGAAGGACTGAATAAAAGCTAACCTGTTCTGAAATTCATCCTCATGGTCATAGGATTCATATGGTGTGTACACATTTACAATAGTTGATTTATTTTCATTGTGATTAAACTCCAAATCCATAGCCCAGTCAACGTTAAGCCACACCACCTTTACCGTTGGGTCATATTTGATGTTCCACAGTATAGCTACACCACCAGCTATCCTCCCACAAACCATTCTCATGATGAGATCGGTAGTGGACTCTCCAGCACCATGAAAGTTCTTGTGTAGGGAGTTCAATTTGTCCAGATCTTGCTTGGCCATCCAGGTTTCTTGAAGGCAGACAATGTCACTCTCGTCCAGCAATGTGTCCACCACCAAACGTCTTGATCTATCAGCAGCAGTTTGTCCTACTCGGAGGCCACGAGCGTTGTAGGATACAACCCGCATTAATGATCTACCACGGACCCATCAGGGCAGCTGGCCGGTGTGTCTGTCTCCCTGGTCTCTACATGTAGGCCTACATTCATCCCAGCATCATGACTGAGCTGAAGCTCGGTACCCTGAGAGCGGGGGGTATGCTCTGGTCGAGCTTTTTTGAAAGTATAGACCAAGGGTAATTACCACACCACAACTGTCCCACCATTACCCATAGGTGGCGCTACATTCCACGCCCTAAAGCACAAAGGCTTTCTGGAATGGATAGGCTAACCAAGCCCCCTCCCTTCACTCCTTGGGTTGAAATAAAGGCCCTTGTGGATCTTGATGGTATTATATTTCAGATTTGGTATCCCATTGGTAATTCTGCAGCTTAGATTTTTCTATACAGTTCCAATTTGTCAAGAATATACATTTTTCAATGGTTCGCAATGTTTGGAGGAATCCGCCATTACTGCTTGCAGTTATATTTATTGGTGGCCAAGCCGCGAAGCGGCGAAGCCACATAAGTGATTCTACCTTTTCTTATTGGTGGCCAAGCCGCGAAGCGGCGAAGCGGCGAAGCCACATAAGTGATTCTACCTTTTCTTATTATTATTATTATTACACTTCTTCTGTCATTGGAGTCTATGGCAGCCCCTAGAACCGTATGGTAAAAAGTTGTGAAATTTGGCACACTCATTAAGCACAATCCCTTCTTTATATTCACCAAGTTTCATGTCTTCCATTGGAGCACTCTAGCGCCACCAACTGGTCAAAGTTGGACTTGTGTTTACATACGTAACTTTTGAACCGTATGACCGATTTTCAAAAATGAGGTACCGTTGGATTCCCTGGATCGAGACGAGTTCAACGCACACCATGGCGTCAATTTCCGGTTATATAGATTTTCTGCCATTTTGAATTTTGTGAAAAAAACGTTTTTTTGCTTCTCCTCCCTCAATTTTGGTCAAATCTTCCCCAGAATTGGCACACATCATCATCAGACCAACCCTCACAGAAGTTATCAAAATATATTTGATTTTAAAAACCGATTGTCCGGTACAGCCAATCAAAATCGGCAACAAAGCAACCCAACAGGAAGTTGGATCATATCTCAGCTAATCTTTAAGAAATCAACCCCAAACCTTGTGTGATGACTCGGAACCCTCTTCTGAGGCTGTCCAATGAATTTGGTGTCATGTCATTACTGGGCGTGGCCGCAGGAAGCAAAAATGTGTTTTGGCCAATAACTGTTGATTTTTTTGCTTTTATTAAGTGGTTCCTTTGTCTCATGATATGCTGGGACATCCCGTGTGTGATACATGATAACTTGTGATAATAGCAGAATTGATCCGGCCGCCATTTTGAATTCATTGAAAAACGTTTTTTCTTTACTCCTCCTACACATGTTGTCCAATCTTCACCAAATTTGGCAGAGATTATCTTCAGACCAAGCCTCACAAAGGCCATCACATGATTGTTTGATTTTCACAACCGTTTGCCCGGTACAGGCAATCAAAATATGCAATTAAGCCATCAAACAGGAAGTTGGGTCGTATCTCAGCCAATCTTTGATGGATTCACACCAAACTTGCTGCATGCACTCGGAACCCTGTTCTGAGGATTTCTAAAGTGTTTTATGGGTCATTTGACTGCTTGGCCACCTCATTGCTGCTTGCAGCTATATTTGGTGGCCAAGCCGCGAGGCGGCGAAGCCACAGAAGTGATTCTACCTTTTCTTCTTATTAGGATTCCTCCGTCAGGAGGAAACCTATTGTTATTGTTAGTTTTATTATTATTATTATTCTTGTTCCATGGAAGTCAATGGCAGCCCCTAGAACACTTCGACAACTTTTTGTGAAATTTGGCACACTCATTAAGGACAGTTGATTCTATACCTACACCAAGTTTCATGTCTCCCATTAGACCACTCCAGCGCCACCAATGGGTCAAAGTTGGACTTGTGTTTACACACGCAACTTTTGAACCGTATGACCCATTTTCAAAAATGAGGTACCATTGGATTCCCTGGTTCAAGCCGAGTTCAACGCACCCCATGGCGTCAATTTCCGGTTATATAGATTTTCCGCTACTTCCGGTTTTATCAAAAACCTTTGAAAGCCTACTCCTCCTACAATTTTTGTCATATCTTCTTCAAAGTTACCAGAGATGATCTTCAGACCAAGCGTCACAAAAGTTATCGAAAAGAATTTTGATCCTCACAACCGTTTGTCCGGTACAGCCAATCAAATTCATCAGAAAAGCCGCCAAACAGGATGTGAAGTCCTGTCTCAGCAAATCTTTGAGATATCAACACGAAACTTGGTATATCGATGGAAGACACTACAACATGTTACCGTGTGCAAAGGCAACTTCATATCTCCAAAAATGATTGATATAAAGCAAATTGAACTTATCGCTAACGCTAAAATAATGCTTTACACATCAGCCAGTCAAAAACTGATACTCTGATTCAATCACAAGTTCATATGAAGACTCTTGAGAATGTTTATAACACAAATCTGTGAAAAAGTTGACTGTAAGATCAAAGGTCGATTTTTGGTGAATATTTGAAACATGCTTGCTTGGCTAATTTCTAGCCAAATTTCCAATGAATGTCTCCCCTCCTCCTGCCCGCGCGTGCTCCACATCCTCACACACTCAGCCTTAACTTACACACGCGCGGGCTTGGCAAGACGCACACGCAACATTTCAGGAGAGTGTGGGCTGACCAAGCCCCCACTCATTCCTTGGTTTCTAGCCAAGGCCTTGTGGATCTTGTAATCTTGGATCTCTTAACAAAAGCTGATCTTTTTAGTATTGCATTTCCGATTTTGTATGCAATGGTAAAAAGTTATACAAATCCTGAAACATTGATATATATATATGTATTTATATATATATAAATCTTTATTTCAGACGCCAAGTTCCACATAAAATAACAGACATAGAGCTATAAAAAAGAGAGTAAAACGAAAACATAAAACATAGATAATACAGTGCATAAAAAGTATGAAGACTTTTGTGCCAATGTAGTCTTAAGTTCCAAGTAATCGATAGCAGCTCTTTAGAGGGTTGACCAGGGCCTCTACTATTCAGTTCTCAGACTTGTCCAGTCGACACATGAAACCATACATCAGTTGTCTCAGGAGTGCCTTACAGGTTGGTACGTGCTTAGACAGAAACAACTGACCAGCACTATGCCACCTAGGCACATTAAGTAGCAATCTAAAAGCATCATTGAAACCATACATCAGTTGTCTCAGGATTGCCTTACAGGTTGGTACGTGCTTAGACACAAACAACTGACTAGCACTATGCCACCTTGGCACATTAAGTAGCAATCTAAAAGCATCATTGTAGGCTACTTTCAGTATCTGTATACTCCTTTACCTGTACATAGACCACAAATGAGCAGTGTACAATGGTGTTATGTAGGTTCTAAACAGGGAACATTTAACTGAATCTGAGCACATAGAAAACGTCCTTAATAACATACTGGCCTGAGAATATATTTGACAGCGCTGTTGATACATATCGTTGTCATCTGTCCAATCATCAGAAATGACATGGCAGATATTTTATTTCCTCACAAACACCAAGGGGACTGCCAGATAAATAAAAGGTAGGGAAGGTTAATTTCCTGTCCTGATTACTTCTGACTATCATTATGTGGCTTTTCTTTGCATTATATTTTATATCATGATCTAAGCCATACTGAGAGCACACCCATAGCATCTGTTGCAACAGGCTGAGTGGAACCAGATAATCTGCGTACATCAGATGATTGACAATAGATTCACCAACAAGACAGCCTGTATTTGTCTTATTCAGCTGGCTTGATAAGTCGTCCATATTAAACAAAAAGGGAAATCAAATTCCTCCTTGTCGAACTCCGTTACCAACATGGAAAGCAGCTGATACAACATTGTCCCATTTAACATGAAAAGTTTGATTGGCATACCAGAACACCAAAATCCTCACAAGAGGTTTAGGGAAACCTCTCGCTATTAGCTTCATAAACAGTTTTTCATGACAAATTCGATCGAAAGCTTTGTAAGCATCAATAAAGCATAAAAATACAGATGAATTAAGACTTGTGTACCTGAGACAATCTCCTTCAGAGCATAGATACAGAGATCAGTACCATGTTTTCTTTTAAAACCAAACTGATTTTCTGCAGTCAGAATATACATTTCCAATTTCAATCAAATAATTCTCTCAAACACTTTAGACAAGATACTGGCCAATGCAATGGGTCGATAGTTGTGTAGCCCGGGTGGTAAACATTTCTGTTGAAACAATCCTATTACATAAATATAAAAGTTTGAATACATAATACTTAAGTTCATAGTTTAATAAATAGACTTTAAGGTTTGAGAGTATGATTTTGATTTGATGAGAAATGCATATTGTTCATGTTTTACTGAATACAGCATTTGGAAATGTATATCTGTTGTTTAAAAAACGCATGTTAAAATGTACCGGTTACAAATATGAAGAGAGTAAGATGAATGTTTTGTGAATCTATGTTGTTGCTTTAATTTTGATTATGATGTTAAGCCAATCCGGTTTGAGGTCAAAGGGCAGGGTAACACGGGAAGTTGGGGTAGATGAGGTTGGAGTAGAAAAAGACAGAGCGAGCGGAGGAGTTGGAGGGAGAAGAAAATTGTAGCGTACGGTAAAATACCAAGAGTGAAGATTTTATATTATCATTAGTGGTGTTATGTTTATATTGTTGGGTGAATATCTCAACCAACAACAATAACCCAGAAAGAGGAGTTTGGCTGTTGGCGGTTTTGGATAAAGCACGGGCTTTGCCGCCAGACTAGCGACAGCGAGTGCCAGGTTGGAGCCGGTGGAGGTCGGGATTGTCGTCGTCCTCAGTCTTCTTCCTGAGTTGGTTCGTCTCGTAAATCCACGAGAGTATTTGGTCGGTCTCTCCTTCACCTGCTGCCGCCCTTCTGCCGCAGTGCGTGTGCTACCGCACTGCTGATCCGAGGTACCAGCTCCTTGTTATTTTGTGCCATCCTGGCGAAACAGCCATTTTGTTTACGGCTACAACGCACACGAGCTACACTCAGGCCTGCACCGTAGAACTGTACTGAATTAAGGTATTCGTGTAGTTAGCATTGCCGGCTAGTTTGTATTGTGTGTCCATGTGCATTACGATGTCATGTAAATGTTGAACCAATAACTGAAGAACTGATTTTTTGTCTGAAGTAAATCTTTCCTGTTTTTGTTTAACAGTTGGTTGTATTGTTTTTTTCATATGTTAAATTGGTTTAAGTTAGTAACAATTACTAACGAACTCAGGTTAGCCACCTCTCATTACAAATCCACCAAACTAGAGAGGCGCTACAGTTGTCTATGCTGTTCAGTTTACCAGCCTTATCTTTAACAACAGGCACTAACAGTACTGACATAATAGAGTTCGGTAGAACACCATGAACCATAATTCCAGTGAGACACATGGCTAGAAATGGACTGAGTCTATAACTGGCATTTTTTAGATGCTCTGCAGAAATGGAATCCATACCACAAGCTTTGTTGTTGTCTAGCATGTGGATGGCATCATAAATATCTACTGATCTAACTATCAAGTCTGCAGAGATACCTTTATATTGATTATCAATTCTCACTGTGTTACTTTGAACACAATTAAATAGTTTACTGTAGTGCTCATGCCATAGATCAGCAATCTTCTCTGGACAACTAACCCCTTTGATATCAGAAGGGAGGGGAGTTCTGTTATTATTTATGATCTTGACCTCCTTCCAGAAGTCAGTAAGATTGTTATTCTGCATCTTTCTGGCCAGCGAGTCTACTCTCATTGTGTTTTCATTTCTCTTAATGAAACGAGTGCATATTTAAATCTAGCATTTGTGAGGTTTTTGTTATCAAGCAGCACTCCCTGTCTGGGTCTGCCTGCCTCTGACCAGACTCTAAAGGCTTCTCTAGCAGCAGCATGTTGCTCAGACCCAAACTCATTCCAGACAGGCCGTGCGTTAGGGACCTTACTCTTGTGATTAATAAAAGGTTCACTGGAAGCATAAAGACATTTGACAATATCATCATACATGGCACAGAGCTTTTCAGCATGATGTTTATCCTTGCAGTTCATATCCGTGCACATTAGGGCATCCCTAGAAAATGCAACATCACTATGTAAGCTGTCAGTTAATAGAGAATATCTGTGCCGAACCTCTTTGGTCAATTTTGACCAGTCCAGTTTTCTTGGGGGGCCAGCAACAAGGGTACAATCTCAACATTTAGCAGCATAGCAACTGGTATGTGATCAGTGGTGGCCAGCCCATAACACATCTCTATACTTTCCAGTGAGTCATGAGCATCGGCTGTGGTTACAATATGGTCTAGCCAGGAAGTTGTGTGCCACGTTTCACTTATATAGGTAAAACTTGTATCAGGCAATAACGCTTGATATAATTAATTTAGTTTCATTACAGAACTGCTGCAGATGTTGTGCGAATAAACGCTTATCTGACATTTCAGCATTAAAATCACCCATGACATAGACACAACATGAACTATTGTCCTCTATGAAGGACTGAATAAAAGCTAACCTGTTCTGAAATTCATCCTCATGGTCATAGGATTCATATGGTGTGTACACATTTACAATAGTAAATTTATTTTCATTGTGATTAAACTCCAACCCAATAGCCCAGTCAACGTTAAGCCACACCACCTTTACCGTTGGGTCATATTTTATGTTCCACAGTATAGCTACACCACCAGCTATCCTCCCACAAACCATTCTCATGCTGAGATTGGTAGTGGACTCTCCAGCACTATGAAACATCTTGTGTAGGGAGTTCAATTTGTCCAGATCTTGCTTGGCCATCCAGGTTTCTTGAAGGCAGACAATGTCACTCTCGTCCAGCAATGTGTCCACCACCAAACGTCTTGATCTATCAGCAGCAGTATGTCCTACTCGGAGGCCACGAGCGTTGTAGGATACAACCCGCATTAATGATCTACCACGGACCCATCAGGGCAGCTGGCCGGTGTGTCTGTCTCCCTGGTCTCTACATATAGGCCTACATTCATCCCAGCATCATGACTGAGCTGAAGCTCGGTACCCTGAGAGTGGGGGGTATGCTCTGGTCGAGCTTTTTTGAAAGTATAGACCAAGGGTAATTACCACACCACAACTGTCCCACCATTACCCATAGGTGGCGCTACATTCCACGCCCTAAAGCACAAAGGCTTTCTGGAATGGATAGGCTAACCAAGCCCCCTCCCTTCACTCCTTGGGTTGAAATAAAGGCCCTTGTGGATCTTGATGGTATTATATTTCAGATTTGGTATCCCATTGGTAATTCTGCAGCATAGATTTTTCTATACAGTTCCAATTTGTCAAGAATATACATTTTTCAATGGTTCGCAATGTTTGGAGGAATCCGCCATTACTGCTTGCAGTTATATTTATTATTATTACACTTCTTCTGTCATTGGAGTCTATGGCAGCCCCTAGAACCGTATGGTAAAAAGTTGTGAAATTTGGCACACTCATTAAGCACAGCCCCCTCTTTATATTCACCAAGTTTCATGTCTCCCATTGGAGCACTCTAGCGCCACCAACTGGTCAAAGTTGGACTTGTGTTTACACACGTAACTTTTGAACCGTATGACCGATTTTCAAAAATGAGGTACCGTTGGATTCCCTGGATCGAGACGAGTTCAACGCACACCATGGCGTCAATTTCCGGTTATATAGATTTTCTGCCATTTTGAATTTTGTGAAAAAACGTTTTTTTGCTTCTCCTCCCTCAATTTTTGTCAAATCTTCCCCAGAATTGGCACACATCATCATCCGACCAACCCTCACAGAAATTATCAAAGGATATTTGATTTTCAAAACCGTTTGTCCGGTACAGCCAATCAAAATTGGCAACAAAGCAACCAAACAGGAAGTTGGATCATATCTCAGCTAATCTTTAAGAAATCAACCCCAAACCTGGTGTGATGACTCGGAACCCTCTTCTGAGGCTGTCCAATGAATTTGGTGTCATGTCATTACTGGGCGTGGCCGCAGGAAGCAAAAATGTGTTTTGGCCAATAACTGTTGATTTGTTTGCCTTTATTAAGTGATTCCTTTGTTTCATGATATCTTGGGACGTCCCGTGTGTGACTCATCATCATTTGTGATAATAGCCGAATTGATGCGGCCGCCATTTTGAATTCATTGAAAAATGTTTTTTCTCTACTCCTCCTACACATGTTGTCCAATCTTCACCAAATTTCGCAGAGATTATCTTCAGACCAAGCCTCACAAAGGCCATCACATGATTGTTTGATTTTCACAACCGTTTGACCGGTACAGGCAATCAAAATGTGCAATTAAGCCATCAAACAGGAAGTTGGGTCGTATCTCAGCCAATCTTTGATGGATTCACACCAAACTTGCCGCATGCACTCGGAACCCTGTTCTGAGGATTTCTAAAGTGTTTTATGGGTCATTTGACTGCTTGGCCACCACATTGCTGCTTGCAGCTATATTTATTATTATTATTACGCTTCTTCTGTCATTGGAGTCTATGGCAGCCCCTAGAACCGTATGGTAAAAAGTTGTGAAATTTGGCACACTCATTAAGCACAGTCCCTTCTTTATATTCACCAAGTTTCATGTCTTCCATTGAAGTAATCTAGCGCCACCAACTGGTCAAAGTTGGACTTGTGTTTACACACGTAACTTTTGAACCGTATGACCGATTTTCAAAAATGAGGTACTGTTGGATTCCCTGGATCAAGACGAGTTCAACGCACACCATGGCGTCAATTTCCGGTTATACAGATTTTCTGCCATTTTGAATTTTGTGAAAAAACGTTTTTTTGCTTCTCTTCCCTCAATTTTTGTCAAATCTTCCCCAAAATTGGCGAACATCATCATCAGACCAACCCTCACAGAAGTTATCAAAGGATATTCGATTTTCAAAACCGTTTGTCCGGTACAGCCAATCAAAATCGGCAACAAAGCAACCAAACAGGAAGTTGAATTATATCTCAGCTAATCTTTGAGAAATCAACACCAAACTTGGTATGATGACTCGGAACCCTCTTCTGATGCTGTCCAATGAATTTGGTGTCATTTCATTACTGGGCGTGGCCGCAGGAAGCAGAAATGTGTTTAGGCCAATAACTGTTGATTTGTTTGCCTTTATTAAGTGATTCCTTTGTCTCATGGTATCTTGGGAAGTCCCGTGTGTGACCCATCATCATTTGTGATAATAGCCGAATTAATGCGGCCGCCATTTTGAATTAATTGAAAAACGTTTTTTCTTTACTCCTCCTACACATGTTGTCCAATCTTCACCAAATTTGGCAGATATTATCTTCAGACCAAGCCTCACAAAGGCCTTCACATGATTTTTAGATTTTCAGAACCGTTTGCCCGATACAGACAATCAAAATGTGCCATAAAGCCATCAAACAGGATGTTGGGTCGTATCTCAGCAAATCTTTGATGGATTCACACCAAACTTGCTGCATGCACTCGGAACCCTGTTCTGAGGATTTCTAAAGTGTTTTATGGGTCATTTGACTGCTTGGCCACCTCATTGCTGCTTGCAGCTATATTTATTATTACGCTTCTTCTGTCATTGGAGTCTACGGCAGCCCCTAGAACCGTATGGTAAAAAGTTGTGAAATTTGGCACACTCATTAAGCACAGTCCCTTCTTTATATTCACCAAGTTTCATGTCTCCCATTGGAGCACTCTAGCGCCACCAACTGGTCAAAGTTGGACTTGTGTTTACACACCTAACTTTTGAACCGTATGACCGATTTTCAAAGATGAGGTACCGTTGGATTCCCTGGATCAAGACGAGTTCAACGCACACCATGGCGTCAATTTCCGGTTATATAGATTTTCTGCCATTTTGAATTTTGTGAAAAAACGTTTTTCTGCTTCTCCTCCCTCAATTTTTGTCAAATCTTCCCCAGAATTGGCACACATCATTATCAGACCAACCCTCACAGAAGTTATCAAAGGATATTTGATTTTCAAAACCGTTTGTCCGGTACAGCCAATCAAAGTTGGCAACAAAGCAACCAAACAGGAAGTTGGATCATATCTCAGCTATTCTTTAAGAAATCAAACCCAAACCTGGTGTGATGACTCGGAACCCTCTTCTGAGGCTGTCCAATGAATTTGATGTCATGTCATTACTGGGCGTGTTTGCAGGAAGCAAAAATGTGTTTTGGCCAATAACTGTTGATTTGTTTGCCTTTATTAAGTGATTCCTTTTTTTCATTATATCTTGGGACGTCCCGTGTGTGACCCATCATCATTTGTGATAATAGCCGAATTGATGCGGCCGCCATTTTGAATTCATTGAAAAATGTTTTTTCTCTACTCCTCCTACACATGTTGTCCAATCTTCACCAAATTTCGCAGAGATTATCTTCAGACCAAGCCTCACAAAGGCCATCACATGATTGTTTGATTTTCACAACCGTTTACCCGGTACAGGCAATCAAAATGTGCAATTAAGCCATCAAACAGGAAGTTGGGTCGTATCTCAGCCAATCTTTGATGGATTCACACCAAACTTGCTGCATGCACTCGGAACCCTGTTCTGAGGATTTCTAAAGTGTTTTATGGGTCATTTGACTGCTTGGCCACCACATTGCTGCTTGCAGCTATATTTATTATTACGTTTCTTCTGTCATTGGAGTCTATGGCAGCCCCTAGAACCGTATGGTAAAAAGTTGTGAAATTTGGCACACTCATTAAGCACAGTCCCTTCTTTATATTCACCAAGTTTCATGTCTTCCATTGAAGTAATCTAGCGCCACCAACTGGTCAAAGTTGGACTTGTGTTTACACACGTAACTTTTGAACCGTATGACCGATTTTCAAAAATGAGGTACTGTTGGATTCCCTGGATCAAGACGAGTTCAACGCACACCATGGCGTCAATTTCCGGTTATACAGATTTTCTGCCATTTTGAATTTTGTGAAAAAACGTTTTTTTGCTTCTCTTCCCTCAATTTTTGTCAAATCTTCCCCAAAATTGGCGAACATCATCATCAGACCAACCCTCACAGAAGTTATCAAAGGATATTTGATTTTCAAAACCGTTTGTCCGGTACAGCCAATCAAAATCGGCAACAAAGCAACCAAACAGGAAGTTGAATTATATCTCAGCTAATCTTTGAGAAATCAACACCAAACTTGGTATGATGACTCGGAACCCTCTTCTGATGCTGTCCAATGAATTTGGTGTCATTTCATTACTGGGCGTGGCCGCAGGAAGCAGAAATGTGTTTAGGCCAATAACTGTTGATTTGTTTGCCTTTATTAAGTGATTCCTTTGTCTCATGGTATCTTGGGAAGTCCCGTGTGTGACCCATCATCATTTGTGATAATAGCCGAATTAATGCGGCCGCCATTTTGAATTAATTGAAAAACGTTTTTTCTTTACTCCTCCTACACATGTTGTCCAATCTTCACCAAATTTGGCAGATATTATCTTCAGACCAAGCCTCACAAAGGCCTTCACATGATTTTTAGATTTTCAGAACCGTTTGCCCGATACAGACAATCAAAATGTGCCATAAAGCCATCAAACAGGATGTTGGGTCGTATCTCAGCAAATCTTTGATGGATTCACACCAAACTTGCTGCATGCACTCGGAACCCTGTTCTGAGGATTTCTAAAGTGTTTTATGGGTCATTTGACTGCTTGGCCACCTCATTGCTGCTTGCAGCTATATTTATTATTACGCTTCTTCTGTCATTGGAGTCTACGGCAGCCCCTAGAACCGTATGGTAAAAAGTTGTGAAATTTGGCACACTCATTAAGCACAGTCCCTTCTTTATATTCACCAAGTTTCATGTCTCCCATTGGAGCACTCTAGCGCCACCAACTGGTCAAAGTTGGACTTGTGTTTACACACCTAACTTTTGAACCGTATGACCGATTTTCAAAAATGAGGTACCGTTGGATTCCCTGGATCAAGACGAGTTCAACGCACACCATGGCGTCAATTTCCGGTTATATAGATTTTCTGCCATTTTGAATTTTGTGAAAAAAACGTTTTTTTGCTTCTCCTCCCTCAATTTTTGTCAAATCTTCCCCAGAATTGGCACACATCATTAACAGACCAACCCTCACAGAAGTTATCAAAGGATATTTGATTTTCAAAACCGTTTGTCCGGTACAGCCAATCAAAGTTGGCAACAAAGCAACCAAACAGGAAGTTGGATCATATCTCAGCTATTCTTTAAGAAATCAAACCCAAACCTGGTGTGATGACTCGGAACCCTCTTCTGAGGCTGTCCAATGAATTTGATGTCATGTCATTACTGGGCGTGTTTGCAGGAAGCAAAAATGTGTTTTGGCCAATAACTGTTGATTTGTTTGCCTTTATTAAGTGATTCCTTTTTTTCATTATATCTTGGGACGTCCCGTGTGTGACCCATCATCATTTGTGATAATAGCCGAATTGATGCGGCCGCCATTTTGAATTCATTGAAAAATGTTTTTTCTCTACTCCTTCTACACATGTTGTCCAATCTTCACCAAATTTCGCAGAGATTATCTTCAGACCAAGCCTCACAAAGGCCATCACATGATTGTTTGATTTTCACAACCGTTTACCCGGTACAGGCAATCAAAATGTGCAATTAAGCCATCAAACAGGAAGTTGGGTCGTATCTCAGCCAATCTTTGATGGATTCACACCAAACTTGCTGCATGCACTCGGAACCCTGTTCTGAGGATTTCTAAAGTGTTTTATGGGTCATTTGACTGCTTGGCCACCACATTGCTGCTTGCAGCTATATTTATTATTACGTTTCTTCTGTCATTGGAGTCTATGGCAGCCCCTAGAACCGTATGGTAAAAAGTTGTGAAATTTGGCACACTCATTAAGCACAGTCCCTTCTTTATATTCACCAAGTTTCATGTCTCCCATTGGAGTACTCTAGCGCCACCAACTGGTCAAAGTTGGACTTGTGTTTACACACGTAACTTTTGAACCGTATGACCGATATTCAAAAATGAGGTACCGTTGGATTCCCTGGATCGAGACGAGTTCAACGCACACCATGGCATTAATTTCCGGTCATACAGATTTTCTGCCATTTTGAATTTTGTGAAAAAACGTTTTTTTGCTTCTCTTCCCTCAATTTTTGTCAAATCTTCCCCAAAATTGGCAGACATCATCATCAGACCAACCCTCACAGAAGTTATCAAAGGATATTTGATTTTCAAAACCGTTTGTCCGGTACAGCCAATCACAATCGGCAACAAAGCAACCAAACAGGAAGTTGAATTATATCTCAGCTAATCTTTGAGAAATCAACACCAAACTTGGTATGATGACTCGGAACCCTCTTCTGATGCTGTCCAATGAATTTGGTGTCATTTCATTACTGGGCGTGGCCGCAGGAAGCAGAAATGTGTTTAGGCCAATAACTGTTGATTTGTTTGCCTTTATTAAGTGATTCCTTTGTCTCATTATATCTTGGGACGTCCCGTGTGTGACCCATCATCATTTGTGATAATAGCCGAATTGATGCGGCCGCCATTTTGAATTCATTGAAAAATGTTTTTTCTCTACTCCTTCTACACATGTTGTCCAATCTTCACCAAATTTCGCAGAGATTATCTTCAGACCAAGCCTCACAAAGGCCATCACATGATTGTTTGATTTTCACAACCGTTTACCCGGTACAGGCAATCAAAATGTGCAATTAAGCCATCAAACAGGAAGTTGGGTCGTATCTCAGCCAATCTTTGATGGATTCACACCAAACTTGCTGCATGCACTCGGAACCCTGTTCTGAGGATTTCTAAAGTGTTTTATGGGTCATTTGACTGCTTGGCCACCACATTGCTGCTTGCAGCTATATTTATTATTACGTTTCTTCTGTCATTGGAGTCTATGGCAGCCCCTAGAACCGTATGGTAAAAAGTTGTGAAATTTGGCACACTCATTAAGCACAGTCCCTTCTTTATATTCACCAAGTTTCATGTCTCCCATTGGAGTACTCTAGCGCCACCAACTGGTCAAAGTTGGACTTGTGTTTACACACGTAACTTTTGAACCGTATGACCGATATTCAAAAATGAGGTACCGTTGGATTCCCTGGATCGAGACGAGTTCAACGCACACCATGGCATTAATTTCCGGTCATACAGATTTTCTGCCATTTTGAATTTTGTGAAAAAACGTTTTTTTGCTTCTCTTCCCTCAATTTTTGTCAAATCTTCCCCAAAATTGGCAGACATCATCATCAGACCAACCCTCACAGAAGTTATCAAAGGATATTTGATTTTCAAAACCGTTTGTCCGGTACAGCCAATCACAATCGGCAACAAAGCAACCAAACAGGAAGTTGAATTATATCTCAGCTAATCTTTGAGAAATCAACACCAAACTTGGTATGATGACTCGGAACCCTCTTCTGATGCTGTCCAATGAATTTGGTGTCATTTCATTACTGGGCGTGGCCGCAGGAAGCAGAAATGTGTTTAGGCCAATAACTGTTGATTTGTTTGCCTTTATTAAGTGATTCCTTTGTCTCATGGTATCTTGGGAAGTCCCGTGTGTGACCCATCATCATTTGTGATAATAGCCGAATTAATGCGGCCGCCATTTTGAATTAATTGAAAAACGTTTTTTCTTTACTCCTCCTACACATGTTGTCCAATCTTCACCAAATTTGGCAGATATTATCTTCAGACCAAGCCTCACAAAGGCCTTCACATGATTTTTAGATTTTCAGAACCGTTTGCCCGATACAGACAATCAAAATGTGCCATAAAGCCATCAAACAGGATGTTGGGTCGTATCTCAGCAAATCTTTGATGGATTCACACCAAACTTGCTGCATGCACTCGGAACCCTGTTCTGAGGATTTCTAAAGTGTTTTATGGGTCATTTGACTGCTTGGCCACCTCATTGCTGCTTGCAGCTATATTTATTATTACGCTTCTTCTGTCATTGGAGTCTACGGCAGCCCCTAGAACCGTATGGTAAAAAGTTGTGAAATTTGGCACACTCATTAAGCACAGTCCCTTCTTTATATTCACCAAGTTTCATGTCTCCCATTGGAGCACTCTAGCGCCACCAACTGGTCAAAGTTGGACTTGTGTTTACACACCTAACTTTTGAACCGTATGACCGATTTTCAAAAATGAGGTACCGTTGGATTCCCTGGATCAAGACGAGTTCAACGCACACCATGGCGTCAATTTCCGGTTATATAGATTTTCTGCCATTTTGAATTTTGTGAAAAAACGTTTTTTTGCTTCTCCTCCCTCAATTTTTGTCAAATCTTCCCCAGAATTGGCACACATCATTAACAGACCAACCCTCACAGAAGTTATCAAAGGATATTTGATTTTCAAAACCGTTTGTCCGGTACAGCCAATCAAAGTTGGCAACAAAGCAACCAAACAGGAAGTTGGATCATATCTCAGCTATTCTTTAAGAAATCAAACCCAAACCTGGTGTGATGACTCGGAACCCTCTTCTGAGGCTGTCCAATGAATTTGATGTCATGTCATTACTGGGCGTGTTTGCAGGAAGCAAAAATGTGTTTTGGCCAATAACTGTTGATTTGTTTGCCTTTATTAAGTGATTCCTTTTTTTCATTATATCTTGGGACGTCCCGTGTGTGACCCATCATCATTTGTGATAATAGCCGAATTGATGCGGCCGCCATTTTGAATTCATTGAAAAATGTTTTTTCTCTACTCCTTCTACACATGTTGTCCAATCTTCACCAAATTTCGCAGAGATTATCTTCAGACCAAGCCTCACAAAGGCCATCACATGATTGTTTGATTTTCACAACCGTTTACCCGGTACAGGCAATCAAAATGTGCAATTAAGCCATCAAACAGGAAGTTGGGTCGTATCTCAGCCAATCTTTGATGGATTCACACCAAACTTGCTGCATGCACTCGGAACCCTGTTCTGAGGATTTCTAAAGTGTTTTATGGGTCATTTGACTGCTTGGCCACCACATTGCTGCTTGCAGCTATATTTATTATTACGTTTCTTCTGTCATTGGAGTCTATGGCAGCCCCTAGAACCGTATGGTAAAAAGTTGTGAAATTTGGCACACTCATTAAGCACAGTCCCTTCTTTATATTCACCAAGTTTCATGTCTCCCATTGGAGTACTCTAGCGCCACCAACTGGTCAAAGTTGGACTTGTGTTTACACACGTAACTTTTGAACCGTATGACCGATATTCAAAAATGAGGTACCGTTGGATTCCCTGGATCGAGACGAGTTCAACGCACACCATGGCATTAATTTCCGGTCATACAGATTTTCTGCCATTTTGAATTTTGTGAAAAAACGTTTTTTTGCTTCTCTTCCCTCAATTTTTGTCAAATCTTCCCCAAAATTGGCAGACATCATCATCAGACCAACCCTCACAGAAGTTATCAAAGGATATTTGATTTTCAAAACCGTTTGTCCGGTACAGCCAATCAAAATCGGCAACAAAGCAACCAAACAGGAAGTTGAATTATATCTCAGCTAATCTTTGAGAAATCAACACCAAACTTGGTATGATGACTCGGAACCCTCTTCTGATGCTGTCCAATGAATTTGGTGTCATTTCATTACTGGGCGTGGCCGCAGGAAGCAGAAATGTGTTTAGGCCAATAACTGTTGATTTGTTTGCCTTTATTAAGTGATTCCTTTGTCTCATGGTATCTTGGGACGTCCCGTGTGTGACCCATCATCATTTGTGATAATAGCCGAATTAATGCGGCCGCCATTTTGAATTAATTGAAAAACGTTTTTTCTTTACTCCTCCTACACATGTTGTCCAATCTTCACCAAATTTGGCAGATATTATCTTCAGACCAAGCCTCACAAAGGCCTTCACATGATTTTTAGATTTTCAGAACCGTTTGCCCGGTACAGACAATCAAAATTTGCCATAAAGCCAGCAAACAGGAAGTTGGGTCGTATCTCAGCAAATCTTTGATGGATTCACACCAAACTTGCTGCATGCACTCGGAACCCTGTTCTGAGGATTTCTAAAGTGTTTTATGGGTCATTTGACTGCTTGGCCACCACATTGCTGCTTGCAGCTATATTTATTATTATTATTATGTTTTACCCATGGGAGTCAATGGCAGCCCCTAGAGCACAACGGTAAAAAGTTGTGAAATTTGGTATGTTGAAACTGCTGACCATTAGTAACTACCATACCAAACATGGGCCATGTAATACAATAGGTGGCGCTGCAGGCCACGCCCCAATATGTCAATTTTCAAAGCGATGCCATTTGCAGGCCATAAGTCCCAAAACTCTGAAATTCATTACATATGCCTTATTTCTGATGAGGAACAAAAAAGCCTCTAGAACCTATAACGGCCGCCATATTGGATTTTTCTGTACAATAAAGATTAAGGAAACACGTATTTTCGCTACTCCTCCTACATTTTTGGTCAAATCTTTTTCACAATTGCCAGACAGGATCTCCAGATTGAGCCTCACAAAAGTTATCACTGGAATTTTCAGGAAGGATCAAAACAGGAAGTTGGGTCAAATCTCAAAAAATCTTTGAGATATCAACACCAAACTTGGTATATCGGTGGAAGACACTACAACATGTTCCCATGTGAAAAATTGACTTAATATCTTAAAAAATGACTGATATAAAGCAAATCAAAATTATCGCTAACGCTAAAATAATGCTTTACACATCCACCGGTCTAAAGCGGATACTCTGATACTATCACTAGTTCATATGAAGACTCTTGAGAATGTTTAGTATTCAAATCTGAAAAAAAGTTGAATGTAAGATGAAAAGTCGATTTTTGGTGAATATTTGAAACATGCATGCTTGGCTAATTTCAGAGTTTTTGGGGCAAAATCCTCTCTCCCCTCCTCCTGCCCGCGCGTGCTCCAAATCCTCACACACTCAGCCTTCCCTTGACACACGCGCGGCAAAGACGCACACGCAACATTTCAGGAGAGTGTGGGCTGACCAAGCCCCCACTCATTCCTTGGTCTTTAGCAAAGGCCCATGTGGATCTTGATGGTTTGGCATTTCCGATTTTGTATGCAATGGTAAAAAGGTCTCAAATCCTGAAACATTGATAGTAAAGGCCGAGAAACACTTTCAGGAGAGTGTGGGCTGACCAAGCCCCCACTCATTCCTTGGTCTTTAGCAAAAGCCCATGTGGATCTTCTTGGTATTGCATTTCCGATTTTGTATGCAATGGTAAAAGGTTATATAAATCCTGAAACATTGATAGTATAGACCAAGAGTAACTACCACACCACAAATGGCCCAACATTACCCATAGGTGGTGCTACAGGCCATGCCCTAAAGCACAAAGATACAAGGCTTTCTGGAATGGATAGGCTCACCAAGCCCCCTCCCTTCACTTCTTGGCTTGAAATAAAGGCCCATGTGGATCTTGATGGTATTGCATTTCCGATTTTGTATGCAATGGTAAAAAGGTCTCAAAATCCTGAAACATAGATAGTATAGGCCAAGAAACACTTTAACAAAAGCCCATGTGGATCTTGTTGGTATTGCATTTCCGATTTTGTATGCAATGGTAAAAAGTTATAAAAATCCTGAAACATTGATAGTAGAGACCAAGAGTAACTACCACACCACAAATGGCCCACCATTACCCATAGGTGGCGCTACAGGTTACGCCCTAAAGCACAAGATACAAGGCTTTCTGGAATGGATAGGCTCACCAAGCCCCCTCCCTTCACTTCTTGGCTTGAAATAAAGGCCCATGTGGATCTTGATGGTATTGCATTTCTGATTTTGTATGCAATGGTAAAAAGGTCTCAAAATCCTGAAACATAGATAGTATAGGCCAAGAAACACTTTAACAAAAGCCCATGTGGATCTTGTTGGTATTGCATTTCCGATTTTGTATGCAATGGTAAACAGTTCTCCAAATCCTGAAACATTGATAGTATAGGCCATGAGTAACTACCACACCACAAAAGACCCACCATTATCCATAGGTGGCGCTATGGCCACCCCCCAATTGTCCATTTTCAAAGTGCTGCCATTTGCATCCCATTTGTCCCAAAATTCTGAAATTCATTACATATGCCTTATTTCTCATGAGGAACAAAAAAGCCTCTACAACCTATAACGGCCGCCATATTGGATTTTTCACCGGCACCCACACAAATCTGAAAAATAGTTCAATGTAAGATGAAAAGTAGATTCAATGTGAATATTTAAAATATGTATGCTTGGCTAATTTCTAAAGCTTTTTCCCCAAATCCTATCTGCAATTTGTTTAACTCTTCCGAGTCGGTGATCGCGCCGGCGCGATCAGAGCGCAGGTCAGCTTTCGGACTACGCAGCATGTAAACAAAGACACTCAGAGGGCAGCCGTCAATTTCATGCGGAAGTGCAGACCTGAAGCTACATTTGAGTGCTTGGTTTGTGTAAATACACCAAGTAAAACTTAAGATACGATCATTTCAATTCCATGAAAAAAGTGCGTTCAAAAAAATGCGCTCTTTTGTGCGCACGTTGCATTTATTGTAATATTTTTCTCGTTTTTTGTCCAAAAATGAAACGGAGAAAAACGGGTGATTCTACTGACTCATAGCTATAGGATGCACGAGAAAACGAGAGGACAAAGAGACGTCTAAGAAAAAACCAATTCGGTTTATTATGACTAGTTTTCGAAGTATTTTGAGTAGTTTTGGGGAGATTTTGAGTAGTTTAGCTAAACATTTGGACTTATTTAAGGGGAAATGAGTCGGACACGCTGTCTAACATGCCGGCGACTTGTTATTTCTACCTCAGAGCAAAAAAAAAAAAGATGGACGACCAAGATTTTTTTTGTTTACAACGAGAGGTGAGAAAAACATTAATTGCTTTCGTTTATCTTATTATATTATTCTATTCTACTTCACTGTAGTATAAAATGCCTCAGAACATATAGATTTTTGAATCTTTTACATATATTTTTTTTTTACGTTTTATTGACATACAGAGAATAAAGAGCCATTGCCACGGAGGTCAAAGAGAAAGTTATAAATGAGCCAAGTCTGCCATCTAGTGGCGAAAAAAAAGTGGTGCAGCCAAACATTTTTTTTTTTCATTTTTCTCATTTTTTCATATTTTGCACAGTTATTATTGACAAATATACATGAATAACAGTGCATTTGGATAGACCTGCTCTCTTTGTAAATAGCTTAATTATATATCAAATTTACCTTTTTATGTTCACATATACAACTTGTGCTTCAATTTCAAACTTTTTAAATGCTTCATTGAGCATGTGTGTGTGTATTATAGTCAAAAAAACATAATTCTTCCACACGGAGCTTGTGTTTTTGTGTCTGTTTGGGTCCAGTATGTTGAAAAGTATGCCAAAATGAAAAACTTAATTTAACTGGTCAAGTAGGTGAGATTGTGCTGAAAAAAAAGATACCAAACATTGGTATGATAAACATTTCTTTATGTAGTATATCAAGGCCAAATCAAAGGTACTCAAAAACGGCCAAAATAGCTCCAGACTCTCTACATTTATGCATTTAGCAGACGCTTTTATCCAAAATGACTTCCAAGAGAGAGCTTTACATAAGAGCATAGGTCACTGATCATAACAACGAGGTAGTCCCAAACATTGCAAGCAGCCAAAACATGAAGCATACATTGTGAAAACGCCTCAATTGTTATCTCTTGCTTTCCCACTCTGGTTTACAATAATCAAGGTAGAGTAGGTAACATTGCGTGTCCACTACAGCAACGAAATGCAGCTTTTCATTCATTTTCAATTGAGCCAGGCGAATCACTTGTGTGGTATATTGTGGGAAGCGACACAACGCGATCCAAGCTATTCGAGTTGAGATTTTCGCAAGCGATGGCCAATTGGCTTGTTTTTGTGTTTCTTGTAACGTAGCAACCGTTGATCATGGTAAACATTTCTTGCTTTCACAGTTTCAAGATGAAGGACAAACTAATCGTCTGTGTTGCTGCATACCCTGACCTGTTTGATATCATGGCGTAAGTTCGCCAATGTTGTTGGTGCTCCTCGTGGGTTTTTAAAAATCGTATTCAGTCTCGTTAAAAAAAATAACTTTGTTCTGTGCTAGCTAGCCCCGTCAGAGGTACACGGCTGGTTACCCCCGAGTTCCCGGTGGCACACTGTAACATTTAATCTTTCACCCTGAATAAAATACCAAAACAAATAGTATTGTGAGTACCGTATTTAAAAACAAATAAGCAGCATTTTCTATAAACCGCACCCAACTAGAATGGGAGCTTTGTGTTTGCAAATCTGAATGCAATGCAAAAGTATAGGCAATCTTACAGCATGCCATTGTGTAACACACTTCGAAAACGAGAGTTTGTATGTTTTCTATTACCCGGGAATTAACTAATATTTACATTTAGACGTGTGAGTTCTAGATATTTCCGCCGGTCCACCAAGTAGAATTTATTTTTCCGAAACAGCAGCTAGCTAGCTTTAGTTAGCTTCTGAGCTAAGTAAGCTAGCATAATACTCGTAGTAATACTACTACCATGCTAGTGTTACTTGTTAGCCTTCTCATTAGTACATTTTGAAGCCATACCAAAGCATTTGTGGCATCGTTTTTGTCCATCGGAAAATATTCTGTTGGAATGTTTGAAATCGCAAATATTTGCATTATACTTACATTTAGTCATTTAGCAAATGCTCTTATCCAGAGTGACTTACAGTAAGTACAGGGACAACAACAATGCAACAATGCTACAACAGTGACTTTAGAGAATTCCGACTCTTCATTCACCTTTGTTGTCTCTTCATTCACTCATTCATGTTTTGTAACACGTTTGCCTTGTAATTAATTTCATTCATTTGCAATTTGATTAAATGTATATTTAATTAAGTTGTTATTTAAAATATATAATATAATATACAATTATTTCATTTAAGCCACCTCCCGGAAATGAGTCTGCAGGTTGGGATGTCTGTATTATTAGTCCTATGTCCCCTTCCTTGTTGATTTGAATATGCTGAATATAGATCTCTACTGCATTTTAAACATTTTTGCCTTGATCTGGAGGATATCACTGATGTATTACTCCAAAAAGAATCACTTACACTGACCAGTAGTATAACACTTTTGTCAGCTAAGGTGCAAAATGTATTTCTCTCACGTAGCTGCATTTGGAGGATACATTTTAAGCAAAAATATGAGTATTCGTTTTGTCTCGCAACACATTCTGTTCTCTAAGCATTCTTTTTCTAGCCTGACGTTGTCCGACTCATAATTTTAGTCAGATTATGAGTCTGATAACTCTCCGTTGGGCTGTGACTATGGGGCGTGTTTCAACCGAACTCGTAAAACAAATGCCTCTCCGCTCAATTGGATAGACCTATAACCAATCAGAGCAACGCAATATGTTGTTTGTTGAAAACTAATTCAACCCAAGCGCTCTTTGGTGACATTGTTGATTACATTACTGTTGATCATGTCTATCATCGTATAAAGCCCGCCCTGACAATTTGATTGGTCCGAACAGCTCCTGTTCGGATATAGTTTTTTCCCAAACGAGTTACTCCAGACCCAACTTCCCGACCCAATTTTTTTGTGGGCGGGGATAAGTTGGGCTGGCAGCCAGGCTACTCTTTTTCTGTGACTTACTAACTGTTGCATTCCTACCACCGGATCAGGTATGTTAGGAATTAGGCTCCTAATGGCACGTCTTTACAGAATTAAACTGTTGGCAGGACCCAGTCCATCTTGTTTTCAGCATCTTCTTTCAGCTAATATGTTTCCCCAAAGTAAGGCTGGGTGTAACCCCGTCCCCACCGCTCATATGCTGAAATCTGGAGTTGCTGGACGGAGTCTCTACTTGATGGGTCTCTATTACAAAAGTTAAAGATGTAAATGTTATCCTGTAATAAGAATGATTCTGTGTTCAGCATTCCTTGTTAGTAGAGAGCCCTCTCCCAACATGAACTCTGGGTAACACTAGGCAGTGTTTCCGCCAGGATTTTTTTTGCAGTGGGGGCAGGCCTGTCCGAACAGCACGTCATAACAGCACGTCATATCAGTTAGCTTAATATGAGACAGTAGAAGAGTGAAGTGAATCAAAAAAACAATTTGCTAAATGAAACGCAACTCCCTGAACGGAGCACAAAGGATAAAGACAAAAGAGGATAGTAAACAAGTAGTTGCCAAACTGTAGGAATCGTAGGAAATTTCATTTTCTCTTCACTGGTATCCAATGATGCGGCAGCTAGCACAAGTGCTGCTCAGTGAAGTTTGGCTAGCAACAGCAGCTAGGCTAGCTTGCTCGAAGCACAATTTACTGGGGTCAGCTTCTCCACGCAGGGCTCTAGAGTCTAGACTGAGACCAAATTTGGTATTGTTACTGACAATGATCGCTTCCAGCAAACATTTTTTGAATTTACCCCTAAATAAATGTCAAGCTTATTTACGTTTTGGGGGGCATATTTTCAGTTAGCAGATGGTACTGTTTGAATTGATTCCATCTGAAATACTACAATAGCTTGTTTCAAATGGGGTTCTTTGATATGAGCTAAATGCTTGAAAATATCACTAAAAGGGAAAAACTTGAGGTGACATGGAGTCATAGAGGTTATGACCGTTTTACACCGGATTGCCCAATATCTTAGTTTGATCCAACTTTTCAACTGAGGCTGCTCAATATTTCCTCTTGCAGGGAAAATGAAAAGACAACCGTTTCATTCTACACTTCACTTTTTGTATTTTGAATTGTAAATGAGCAGCAACAAATGTATGCTTATAAATCTATGCAATATTCATAAATAGTGAATACGCATTTTTATATTAAATATACCGAAATATCAGTTGTAAAATTACAGTTAATAAACAGACTCATCAGCAACCGACGCAAGCAAGCACACCCTACAATTTCCCCAGAAATTGTACCCTCTAGTTATTATTATAATTATATTAATGATTATTATATGGATTGAAAAGAGTAAGAATAGGAGTTAAGGGGGCCCCATGCCTGTCTTCGCCTGGGGGCCCCAAATCACTAAATCCGCCACTGGTCGCATTGCTAGTCATTATGTTGATAAGTAAGGGTCAAAATGTGGTTGTTCTTGTGTTTAAAGGGAATTGTGAAGCATTGTTCCGTGGATTCTTCATCTCCTGAGGCCTTCTCCTCAGCTCTGACTTGTCAAACTCCTTTTCCTTCCTCGCCTCTTGCTTTCTCTCTCCGACTTACAATAATCATAGTCGAGTATAGTTAGATTTAAAACATTTATTTCAATTTTTTTTGTCATGTTTGTCTTGTAATTGATTTAATAAATGTGCAATGTCATTAAATATCATTTCATTTAACCGTACTTTGACCATTTTTGCTCTTATTTAACCCATAGTCAAATAACTGCAATTTGTATTTGCATAATTTGGTGATCAGTTTACCGATCAACCTTTAAACCTAGGGGAATAGTTTTGGTTGTTTGACCAAATATGAAACCCCTTACACCTGGTCCTACCCTCCTCTCAGGAACACACAAGTACTTTTGCCTCTCTGATTTACCCTTTCCTTTAAGTCCTGCTTTTTCCCCCTTTTCTTTTCTCTCTGTCTTTCCCTTTGTTTTTGAGACGCTTCCCCAGGTATGGAGCTTTATGTTTTACTGTTCTGCCTTCTTTGTATTGTTTTGGTAAAAAAAAAACATATCTTTCATTCCACTGGCAAAAGTTCAGAAAGACGTTTACACCAGTAGTTTCCATCTATTATCCAAGTAAAATTTCCCTCAACGGTGGTCCCAGTGTCTGGTTCGCACCTCGGTCTGCCTCCTGTGTCAATCCTAATCATAGCTGTAGAGTAGGGGTGATGTATTAGTTAAATTATTAGTATAGTAAATGTTATTAGTTATGCAGGGTTCTTCCACAGAAATAATCTGATGTGCCTACTGTTCAGGAATGGTTCTTGTTCTTTCCTACCTTCAGTCTCTGGTGCTTGGGCTCCCTATCGCCTTGCCCAGGCCAGCCCTACCCTCAGGATGTGTTTAGAAGGTAGGGACTGTTTGGGGGTTGATTGTTGGGGTTTCAGGGACAGGATGTGTCTCTGTTCTCTAGAGGCATTCTGGGTTGGCTCTCAAAGCTGTCCCTGCGCATGACATGCTGCAGTGTCTGGGCTAGTTTTGGGGGTCATCACTACAGATTTATCTCCTTTGGGCCAGTCCAGCCAAAGGAGTGAGCGGAACGGACCGGACCAGATGGCGTCAGTGCTCTGACTTATAAGAGCTCCTCTGGTGAATTCCCCATTGTGACACTGTATGGAGAAACTACTATTATAGCCTGGTCAAGCCAAGACATTTACCCACACACAGCCTCCCACCCTGGTGCTTCTTTCGCTCATTTCTCTATCCATCCGTTTTTCAGCACTCTCTCTCTCTCTCTTGCTTTCTCTCTCATCAGTTTCACTTCTGAGACATTGTTAACATCATGTAAGTTATGATTGTTTAACTGTATGTGTCAATATGTGTCCTCAGACCCCAGTTATTAAAATGAGGTTCAATAAGAAAAATTACTACCCAAGTCGAACTGGAAGATTATAGTAAGTATTATAGTAATATTAAAAGATTGCAGTTTTTCTTTATTACAATCATTTACATTTATGCATTTTATCAATGCACAATGCACAATCACTGCAAGTTAAATCAGATATGATACCTTATCTAAGTTACCTGTTGGCACGTGTTTTATAATTAAGAATACATATAAGCACCCTTGATTGACATTGAAGCATGAGTGAAATGCAAATGTCATATAGATGATAATAGAGCTGTGTTGTGCCTTTCAGTTAAGTGATTCATTGTCACACTGCTTCATCTCCATAGATCAACTACTAAGTACTTCACTTGACCTGGCGATGCCCTGGGTCCATCTTCCCATGCAGAATGGCTGTAGCCAGAAGATTTTGAGGGGAATTGCTTGATGGTCGTGCTCCAGACACAAGGCCCCCTTGACAGAGAAATTTTTGTCCTGGTCTGCAGACGCCTTTGTTCACCAGGACTCTGAGGTCCACGCCTTAAAGTCCACTCCGGGCAAACCCAGGGGCGGAGCAATCTGGTGAAGGATTCCCCTGAGATGGCTGTGTGTGTCTCAGGAATAGGCTGAGAACATCTTCATTATGGTTCGACCATCACTGTAGGGCATTGCAGCTGAGTATGCCTTTCACACAGAAGAGCATGTTTCAATCAGATAACAAGAATGCCACTGTGGAAGACAGGAGTTACTCTCCATTTTGCTTCCCCTCCCTATGTAATACACACAAACGCATAGATTGAGACACCACTATTCAGACTTCTTCATACACAGGTTCTGTGTTCCTTTAATGGATTGTTTTTTCCTTCTAAACAACAATGGACTTTCAGAGGTCTATTGTTTTGGTAACAGAAGTCCTGCACATGGCCTTTTTCTGGGATCGCTCAAGGTAATGGTGCCCTGCTACCGCCCCCAAATATATCATCTCTGTCGGCTCAAAAGAGTCGACACCTGTAAACTGCTCAACCTGTTCAATGGTTTTTCTGGTTTAGACGTGTTTTGTTTGAATGTGCTACATCCATCAACCTTTACCATTATTATAGGCAAATTCAGCTTTGCAGAAGTGAAGCTCTGCTCAAGTTCAGTCAGGAAAGACCGATCCTTGAACTCGGGCATACTTGATAATGTTTCACTACTAACTCCCCCCGATAAGAACGCTCTACTTTCCCTCTTTCCTATGTCGGGCTGTCATATGGTTCAGTTTGATTAGCACTCCCGTCTATCAATTAATGCTGTCAAAGGATCACATGATCCCTAGCCTTGAAATACGATTCTCTGCCTGTGTAGTTTCACCATGCTATCAAGTGTGAGATAAATACTGTGTGTTGTGTTGGCTGGAATTACTGATTCTTGTTGTTTTTGGGGATATGTCAGATTCTGAGCTGGACTTCAAGAAGGCCGTCCCGGTTCCGGGTTCCGCCTCCTTGGTCGCTCGCTGTAGCTCTCAGCTTGCTTCCTTTCGGGGCTCAGACGGGTCTGCGGTCGCGGCGGGGCTGCGAGCTCTGGGTGTCGTTATTGCGCCAGGGTTGGGGCTTTCCCAGCTTCACGCCCTGGCCACTGCGGCGGACTGCGTTTCCGATGATTGGGTCCAGTCGCCCCTGGCTTCCTGCTCCGTCGCCGCTCCGGGTCAGAAGCGTTCCAGGAAGTCGCTCTGCGGCTCTCGTAGGCGATCTCAACTTGAGCTATGGTAAAAAGATATTCTACCAGTATCACAAAGGGTTCTCCAGCAAGGCTGCTCTCCACGTTTCCCAATCCAACATGTTGCTGGACACCAGCACCTGATCATGCTGGTCGGGGGCTCCCAGGCCGTGTTGTGCAGGACCTGGGGCATCCTGCTCCTCTCTGCCCGTTGGTGCCATTCCAGTCGAGGGATCCCGGGCCTCAGCCTTATACTCCTCGCGGGCATAGTGCCGGTCAAGGTGTATGCGCTTATGGCAATTGCAGTTGTTTCCCATGTTTGCAGTGGCTGTCAGGAGGCTCACCCGGTTTGTATGCCCACGTCGGGTCCGCCCTCAGCGAGGGCATCGTGGTGGTCTGAATTTGGTTTCTGCATTGGCCTTTGAACTCTCTTCTCATCCCAATGCCGTGTTCGTTGATAATCAGCTCACTGGGCTGACTCAGTGGTTCAGGGTGGGGGTTGCTTGTCCATTGCCCTCCTCTATGGTTTAGGAAACCTTCAGTCAGCGCTGCGGGAGCCGGACGTCGTGTCCCAGCTTCTGGCCAGAGAGTGTGACAAGCGCTGCGTGATTGGCCCTTTAGTCTCATCTCCGTTTCCGCAGTTTTGCAGCAGTCCCCTCGGTGTTGCTACGCGCAAGTACTCTGGGAAAAAGTGTCTTATTCTGGACCTGTCTGCTCCGCAGGGCCCGGAGCTTGGCTTTCCAAAGACGACATTACTGACGCGTTAATAATCGTCCCCGTTCACCCGTCACAGTGGCACTTGTTTGGCATGAAATGGGAGAATCGGTTTTATTTCATCATTTTGGCAGGTTTTGCGGGTGTGGCGAGCAGATTTGCGTCCGTCACTTCCACCAAGTGTTTAACGTAGCAGTGTTCCATTTGAGACAGCACTTATCAGTGACAGAGTGCACTGAATATATAAGTGCACTGTTTTGCAGGGCACTGTATTGCAGTGTACTTCATAAAGTGCGCGGTAGTAGACACAGCCAAGCTCTTCTCCTGCCTGGCCCCCCAGTGGTAGAATCAACTCCTCACCTCCATCAGAGACACAGACTGTCTCTCCACCTTCAAGAGAAGGCTCAAGACAAACTTGTTCCAGGAGTACAACGGTACTTAGGAATGGTTTGCTGAACCCAACGCTAGTTTCCTCAAGGATCACAATGACTCTTGCTTAGACTGTTGCTCTTGTTGGTTAGTGGTAGCTGATTTAAACTGTTGTATTCTATTTAATCCTATTTTTTTGCTTTCATACAGGTACACTTGCACTTAGAGATTCATGTTGTGTAATTGTAACTTGCTTAACTACATGCTCTTATGGTTTCTTCCCTTTAGCACTTATTTTTTGGTTGTTCACAATGTGTACTTCTGTTTTTGGCTACCCGCAATGCTTTGGGTCTATCTTGTTGTTATTATCAGTGACCTATGCACTTTGTAAAGCTCTCTCTTGGAAGTCGCTTTGGATAAAAGCGTCTGCTAAATGAATAAATGTGATGTAATGTACATTTTGGACAAAGAACGTTTTATTTTCATTATGACTTCGAAGAAAGACCAAACTTCGATCAAAAAAGATTCAAATAAAAAAGGCAAACAGCCAAAAGATTCTACAGAGGATATTGCCATGCTAATCAAGCAAGCAATGGCGGCCGAGATGGAATCATTTAAATAAACTGTTGCATTTCTGTTAAAGAAATCGCTAGAAAAAGCTCTGGATCCCATACAAAAACACATGTCGGAGAACGGCAACATTCTCCGGTTTGGGTATTTCATACTGTTCCTTAAGTTCTCCAAACAGGGTATGTAGCATTGGGTGGGCTGAAAATGGCCCAGGTGCTGTTCTATGCCCCGTGAAGCTTCTTGTGAATTTGTCCCCGGAAAAACGGTAGATTTTCTCCTTTATGTCTCATATATAGATGAGCTGCGCGCTGATTGGTTGGTTTATAACGAGTGAAGCTGCGGAGCAAAGACGCAACACGGCCAACATCACTCACTGAAACAAGAAGGTGGAGACTTGAAATAAAAACATACAAATGAATCTATTGTGTCTACACAACACTGTTTTCAACAGATTGACTAGATATCATTTGAAATGATTAAGTACGTTGTTTCCACTTCTGTTGTCCAAGCAAGGATCAGGATCGACTTAGGTGGGTAACGTTAGCACTACAGCTTAGCAAACAAACTATCATGATTCAACTCAGCTTCAGGTAGCTCTAGCTATCTTGCTGAAAAAAAGATCTGACAAACATGCATCTTGAATTGTAGATTTACATGACAACACGGGTCATTTATTTGAATGAAACACAGTCAGGAACATGAAATAAAGTTAGCCCCATTGCCAATAAACTAAATCACACATTCTACCGATGCTAGATACAGGCAGGATACGTTAGCATTGTTAATAACTGTTAGCGACAACATCATACTACAGCTTGCGGTTGTGATGAACATAAGGTCAGAACAGCACCTCTTTTCAGCAACAGCTTCATAGCAAATCCTGCTTTACTTGCTACAATTGCTTTGTAATTGAGGGTCAAACTGCACAGGGATCTTCTCATAAACAAACATCACAGCCCGTCGAGTGTTTGGTGCCTTAGGAAGACTCTGAAAAGTGGCAGCATTCCCTGTACAGTCTGGAACACTGCATTTACCACCGTAGTCCATTTTCTATGGTGGACCACAGGTGCACAACACAACAACATTAGCAAAGCTCACAGTCACCGTATGTCTTCGAACAAACGCCGCAGTGTTTAACGTTCCTTTTTGGAGCGGCGTTTATTCGAGGGTGGCGTTTATTTGAAGAAATATAGTAATTCAGACAAATAAATGACCTCAGGAGCGCATTTATAGCCCATCTGCATATTCATTTATGGGAAGATGCAAGGCGGGGTCAGTGGCTCGTTCACGTGCGGTCAATCTGACGTTGATTGTGATTTATAATGGAAAGGTGTGCAGGACCTGGCGTACGACTGGTTTTATACATGTGAATATTTCTGTGCGTAGGTACTTTTCGAGTTTTGGCCGTACGCCATCTTCTGGTATGAAAGCTGCGCAATCCTTTATACATTAGGCCCCTGGAATGTGTAGGGCTCTCAGGGAGCAAAGGTGCTTGAATGCCCACATCTAAATCTCTGTTGCCAGGCGGTGGAGGGATGTGGAATGAACACCTCCTTGATGGTTGACATGGGCCACTGGAACCCTGTGGTCGGATCAAAGGAGTACATCCTGATCCTTCAACACCGGAGCGGAGCAGTGAATAGTGTACGGCTTCAAGCTCTAGGAGGATGATGTGATTGCGTACAAGTCGCCGTCTTGTATGCAAGTCAAGAGGCGCTTTGTTGTTAGCATGCGAAATGGACACTTTCTCTGCTTCAAGAGACTGAGGTCCAAGATAGGCCACATGCCGCCTGTGTACGGGGGATCCTAGGCCTTTGTTTTGGTGTGCAGAACTGCTTCAGGACAAGCTCTCCCAGCTGAACGTACCTGACTCCACCTGAAGGTGGATCACAGGCTTCTTGTCTGACAAGAAACAGTGCATTAAGCTGGGAACACACGTCTCTGACTTCCGGTCCATCAGCAAAGGATCCCCTCAGGGCTACGTCCTTTCCCCTCTGCTTTTTTCCCTGTACACCAACAGCTGCATCTCCAGTTATCAGTCCGTCAAACTTCTGAAGTTGCGGACGACACCACCCTCATTGGGCTCATCTCTGGTGGAGTCTGACTATATGTAGGACACCGACAACAGGGTGACCTGGGGCCTCATGTATAAAAGATTGCGCAGCTTTCATACCAGAAGATGGCGTACGGCCAAAACTTGAAAAGTACCTACGCTCAGAAATATTCACATGCGTAAAACCGGTCGTACGCCAGGTCCTGCACACCTTTCCTTTATAAATTACAATCAACGTGAGATTTACTGCACGTGAATGAACCAGCCTTACCTCCTCCCATAAATAAATATGCAGATGGACTATAAATGCGCTCCTGAGGTAATTTCTTTGTCTGAACTAAAATGTCTAAACACGCAAAAAATAACAATTTCACAGACTTTGAGATCGAGGTTCTAACAACAGAGGTGGAGGCGAGATAATGTGGTCTGTTTGGCGGCCTGTCATCAGGTATTAGCAACAAAAGAAAGTCGGCGAGTGGAAAACTGTCACTATTTGCGCCCTTTCTTGTTTTTAACTTGTTTAGCACTTTGGGATTTAGCTAAATATAAAATGCATTACAAATAAAAGTATTATTATTATAGGGCCATAGATGCTGTGGGTTCGGTTTGGAGAACCGGACCAAGGCAGAAATTAAGAAGAGATGGTCCGATGTATAACTTGAAATTAAGAAACGAGTGGTGGCGCATCGTAACTGCATGGCAGCTATAGGGTTAGCGTGACATGCATTTCCTGAGTGATTTAGTTGTTCGTTTGACACCCTGAAGTTTAAAGGGGCGATTGATTGCAAAACCGATTTTAACTTGTCATAGTTGAATAACGAAAGTTCGGTGGGTAAAATGAACATACAGTGAATATCAGTCCATTGACACCTCTTTCCTATGCAAATCACAAAATGATAACATTTGGCTGTAAAACGCTAGCTTTTCAACAAAGCCACCGGAGTGACGTAGGACGGGGGACCGCCCTTTTTGGCTCTGGTCTGTATCTTTGGCCCAGTCCGAGGTAGCGTAGATCTCCGATGCTAGTTTAGCTGCGCGCTGCTCTGTAGGCTACTTCTAAGCAATAACAAGGATATTGAAAATGGACCACAGTCGTAAATGCTGTGTTCCAGGCTGTACAGGGAAGGCTAACACTTATAGTCTTCCCAAGGACCCAAACATTCGACAGGCATGGCTGCTGTTTGTCTATGAGAAGATCCCGGCGAAGTTCGACACGCAATTATACATTTGCTCTGAACATTTCACCCAAGACAGTTTTGTCAACCTTGGACAATTTCAAGCAGGATTTGCTAAGAAGCTGAACCTGAAAAGATGTGCTGTTCCGACCGTACGCTCATCGCAACTGCAAGCTGTACTGTAGACTCAAGGTGTTCCGTGCAAACTCAGATGTAGAGCGACTTTAAATGAGGCTGCAACGGTCAAAAATAAGGCTACAGCTAATCTGATAGCATCGTTGTTGCCGGAAAATGCTTGGGAACTTTCTGAGCTATGATTGACATGATGTTAAACCAATAATATAGGTCAAAATATTAAAAAACGGCGACATCTGGCGTTGTTCGGCACATCATGAGTAGCTCACGGTGTTCCGTGCACTGCATTATTTAACTCATGGTGTAATGTTTGCTTCTTTCCACCAGGGGTCCAACAGATGGAAACATGTTTAACTGACAACCACAACGATAAAACATTTTAAGACACTTGTTAGACACATATAACAACCATTTATATGTGTTTATACTCATAATATAATATACATAATATGCATATGTATAATATGGATACTATTAAATGGATGAAAGAATTCTTTCATCGCAAGAAAGTTGGAATAGGAGCTTGTATTTGTGTGGTTGTATCAGTTATTCGCTAGCACACAGGTTTTCAGGGATACTTTAAGGGAATACAGTAAAAGCTCCTGTGATTCTAGAGGTTACCCCTTACCTTGAATATGCGTTTCAAAATGAAAGCTGGTGGAAAGTTGGTGTCCGTCACAGGGTTCTCACAGGGACTTGTTATTCCTTAGGCTAGGCTACTTCTCAGCGTTAGAAATACAAGGTTTTGTGAAATGGACAAATTGTATGTGGACAAAGCCAACTTCAATCCATAATTGCATTCACTCTTTATTCCCATAGCTATTGTGGTCTCAAACTAGCATAACTACATATCCCACACAAAGATATAGAATTGTAAATCAATTGGAGCCCTGCCTTCAACAGAGAACTGTGAGATGTTGTGTTTGGAAATATATTAGGATCATTAGCTTCCCTGCATAAGAACAGGTACTGACAGGAGGCGCGAGGAGAACGCTGATCCATATGCCTCCCCAAAAAAACTATTAACATTAAAGTTGATTTTAAAAGATTAAACTGATTAAATATTAAAACAGTTGAAATGCTAAAGATAGGCGGACAAACCGAGTGCGCGGCGCCAAAGGTGTCTTGTTTCCTTCACTTCTGTCCCCTCCCCCCGAGTCTTGTCGGGAGGAGCGACTAGTAAAGCAGTAGGGCCGGTAGAACCGTGGCCCGAGCCTGAGGCCGGTGTGAAAATCAACCGTAGCCATATCAGGGCTGCTTTAAAAAGAAGTGGTAGGGTGGGCTGGACCGTAGCCTGGGCCTACGGCCGGAAGGGTCAAAGACCGAACCGTTGCCGTGTAAGGGCCAGATGATGTGCTTTCCAAGTACATCACCGAAGGAGGGAGCTGGGGCAGCTCAGAGATGACAGGGGATCACAGGCTGTGTGCGAGGACCGAGTCCCCAGTGGTCCAGCCCCCAGGATGGGTGACGATTATCCAATGGAGTACAAACCGGGTCCTCTTCATCATTAGTGAAGTGGTAGGCGCCGGCAGGAACGGCGGTGATGACCCCCCCACTCCCCACCCTTTTCTGCCCTCACTCTTCATCTCACTTCACACTCTCTGGAAATCAATCTCTTCCCTCCCTCTGTCACAACTACCGTATTTTTCGGGAAATGAGCCGCATTTTATATAAACCGCACTCCAACAGAATGGGAGCTTTGTGTTTGTAAATCTGAGTATTAACCGTACTGGAATATATTCCGCACTTGATACGGGAACAATGATACCAAGCAATGCACGAGTATAGACAATCTTACAGCATGCCATTGTGTAACACAATAATTTTTCTATTGCCAGGGAATTAACTTATATTTACCTTTAGGCGCGTGAGTTCTAAATATTTCCGACGGTCCCCAAAGTAATTTTTCCGAAACTAGCTGGCTAGCTTTAGTTAGCTTCCGGGCTAAGTTAGCTTGCATAATACTCGTAGCAATGCTACTACCATGTTAGTGTTAAAGGGGCGATTGATTGCAAAACCGATTTTACCTTGTCATAGTTGAATAACTGGCGTATAGACAGTTCGGTGGGTAAAATGAACATACAGTGAATATCAAAGTCCATTGACACCTCTTTCCTATGCAAATCTCATAAATATTTTTTTTTTGCTGTAAAATGCTAGCTTTTCAACAAAGCCACCGGTGTGACATAGGACAGGGGACCGCCGTTTTTGGCTCTGGTCTGTATCTTTGTCACGCCCCAAAATTTACATCCAGACCAGCCCGAGGTAGCGTCTATCTCCGATACTAGTTTAGCTGCGCGCCGCTCTGTGTAGGCTACTTAAAAGGAATTACAAAGAAGAACGTTTTGAATTATAACAAGCACATTAATAGCAATGCTAACGTGTCCTGTATATAGCATACCAGGTAGAATGCTAAATAAGTTTCTATACACATACTATAGCTAGACTAGCTGTAGTCTAGCATTAGAAGGGAAGCTTCCGAAAAGATAACCAGAAAACGAACAGAAGTCTGGCTTATTGCTAACGCCTGTCTAGATGATCTATTTGAAAGAACTGGGGAAAGGCAGGTGTTACATACAGGATACGTTAGCATTGCTAGTAACTGTTACTAGTAACACCCAGACTCTAGGCATGTCAACTAGTTTAGCTTGCTAACGCAAGAGCATAGGTAGAATGTGTGATAATTTAGCCTAGTTTATTGGCGATGGGGCTAACGTTGTTTCATGTTCCTGACTGTGTTTCATTCAAATAAATAAATTAATGTTTTGTAAATCTACAATTCACGATGCATGTTTGTCCAGATCTTTGTCATGTTACTTTTCAGCAAGATATCTAGAGCTAGCTAACTGAAGCCGAGTAGAATCACGATATAGTTTGGTTGCTAAGCTGTAGCCTAACGTTCTACCCACCTAAGTCAATCCAGTTTGCTTCAACAACAGAAGTGGAAACAAGTAATGTTATCATTTCAAATGATATGTAGTCAATCTGTTGAAAACTGTTTGTGTAGACACAATAGATTTATTTGCGCGTTTGTATTTCAAGTCTCCACCTTCGGTGTTTCAGTGAGTGCTGCTGTTGGCCGTGTTGCGTTTTTGCTCCCCAGCTTCACTCGTTGAAAACCAACCAATCAGCGCGCAGCTTATCTAAATATTAATGAGCATACCATAAAAGGAGAAAAGCTAGTGTTTTTTCCCAGGAACATTTCAGAGGATCTATCAGGGTGCTTAGAACAGCACCCGGGCCATTTTCAACCCAACTAATGTTACATACCCTATTCGGAGACCTTAAGGAACAGTGTGAAATACCCCAAAAACCCAGTCAATTGCCCCTTTAACAAAATGAATCCCCCAACCAGTCCCCTTCTGTCCTACCGCAAGCCATGCTGAAAACCAAGACCGCAGCGACCCTACATGAACACTGGTGCGAATACAACATAACTACATTTCCCATCAATGAGTAGTTTGAATCCATCCACCACAGAAGACCTCATTCGGATCAGTACAGAGGCGCCCTCCCTGGAAATGTTTGACGCGTCTAAATGTGCTGAAAATTGTCTGTCAGCTGGAAAAAGATCAAGACTCCCATGCTACAAAGCTTTAGCCTGGTCCTAACCAGACTATCGTACATTTCATTTGTACAGAGAGTCTGGCGTCGCTCCATTGACAAGTGTTGACTTCCTTGTAGGCGGGTACTCTGTTGAAGTTTAAAACTATTGGATCTACCCAGAGCCACTCTGATCTGCCATAACCAATCGATAGCGTTCGCCTTAGCCAATTCCTTCACCACTACTGTAACAGAGCTAGCTGCCGTAGCTGGAAAATTGCCCCGTGCTTCCGGTGCGCCTAAGAGATGGCCGCGCCAACAAGAGCTCCGCAAAAACCTAGCTTTTTGTTTGTCATTTTAGTGTTCGTTACTTGTTTTGTCGATGTTATATTGTCGTTTATTCAGTATGACCGGCAGACACTTCTGGACATTAGTTGTCACTTGGCAAGGATTATTTTACGAATTTTAATTCCACTTTTCGGAGTGAGAGCTCGGACTGCAGTTGGCCCTTTGTTGTTCCGCCGCTCTGTTTACCAACACGGAGGAAGAAGAAACGAGGCCGGCGTGCTGGAGTTCTTGTTCGAACTCGGAAACGGTGCTTCAAACCTGCTCTTCCAACCATCTTACTAGCTAACGTTCAGTCCAATCGACAACAAAATGGATGAACTTAACGTTTGTGTCAAATTCCAACAGGACATCAGGAACTGCTGTGTACTGGCGTTCATCGATCTCCGGAGATCTCCGACACAGCGGTTACACTGTTGGGATTCACCATATACCGTCAGGACAGAACAGCTGATTCAGGGAAGTGCAGCGGCGGAGGGGTCTGTGTTATGGTTAACTCTCTCTGGGCTACGGATGTAGCGGTACTAGCATCTCACTGCTCTCCGGTCCTTGAGCTGCTAACGGTAAAAATCAGACCCTTCTACCTACCTCGGGAATTAACTGCGGTCGTCATGAGTGCAGTCTACATCCCCCCAAGTAGACAGGGCTGCTGCTTTGGATGAACTGTATGGGATTATCAATGGTCTGTAAAAATGTGCACCCAGAGGCAGCCTTCATTGTTGTTGGTGATTTCAACAGAGCTAACATGAAGAAAGTCCTGCCCAAGTACTATCAGCACATTGACTTCTTCACACGTGGAGACCAGATCCTTGACCATTGTTATACAAAAATCAAGGGCAGTTACAAACCCCTCCCCCGCCCTGCTTTTGGGAAGGCTGATCACACCTCCATTCTTTTCCTCCCCGCATATGAACAAAAGCTAAAACAGGTCAGACCGGTTGAGAGGTCAGTTCACCTATGGAGTGACGAGTGTGTGGCGACCCTCCAGGACTGCTTTGACACCACTGACTGGCTGATGTTTAGGGAGGCAGCCGATGGGGACATTAACGAATACTCAGACACTGTTTCCAGCTACATCCAGCACTGCATTGATGACGTCGTCCCCAAGAAGGTTGTCCGGTCTTTCCCAAATCAGAAGCCCTGGGTTGATGCCGCGGTCCGGGCCAAGCTGAGAGCCCGCACTGTCGCCTTTAACTCTGGGGACCCTGATGAAAGCTGGTGGAAGTACAGGAAGGCCAGATACGAATTTCTGAAGGCCATCAAAGCAGCGAAAAGGGCTTTCAGGACCAAGGTGGAGTCCAGCTACCATGGCTCTGACCCCAGGCGCATGTGGAGTGGACTTAAAGCCATTACTGACTATAAAGGGAGAGGCTTCAATGAGACCCAGTCCTCTGTCCTACTGCCAGACAAGCTGAACTCCTTCTACGCTCGCTTTGAGAGGGACAGTGACCAGCAACCTGAAGGCCAAGCCAATGGTGTGCCTACACTCACTGTAGCCGAGGTGAAGCTGTGCTTTAAGAAGATCAACCCTCGCAAGGCACCTGGCCCAGACGGCATATCAGGTAGTGCCCTCAGGGGCTGCGCTGACCAGCTGGCAGAGGTCTTCAGTAACATCTTCGACCTCTCCCTTAACCTGTCTGTACTCCCACTATTATCCCTGTGCCCAAGAACACCAAGGTCACATGTCTGAACGACTATCGCCTGATAACACTGACCTCCGTCATCATGAAGTGCTTCGAGCAGCTAGTCAAATCATTCATCTGCTCCTCGCTACCCCCCACACTGGACCCTATGCAGTTTGCATACCGGTCCAACAGGTTTACAGACGATGCCATCGCTCTGACTATGCACACCGCTCTCTCCCACCTGGACAAGGGGAATACATATGTGAGGATACTGTTCATTGACTACAGCTCTGCATTCAACACCATCATCCCCTCCAGACTGGTCTCCAAGCTTGTGGACCTGGGACTAAGCACCTCCCTCTGCAAGTGGATATTTCACTTCCTGACGGGGAGGCCACAGGTGGTGAGAATCGGAAGTGGAGAAGGTCAGCTGCTTCAAGTTCCTCGGGGTGAACATCAGCAATGACCTCACCTGGTCTGTTCACACGGACAAGGTGGTCAAAGCGGCCCGTAAGCGCCTCTTCTTCCTGAGGAGACTGAAGAAGTTTGGTATGGACTCAGTCATCCTCACCAACTTTTACAGATGCACTATCGAGAGCATTCTGACTGGTTGTATCACAGTGTGGTATGGGAGCTGCACAGACAGGGACCACAAGGCCCTATGAAGTGTGGTCCGTTCTGCTGAGTTCATCATCGGCAGGAAGCTCCCAGCCCTACAGGACACCTACCACACACGTTGCCTAAGGAAAGCCGGTAGGATTCTAAGAGACTGTTCCCACCCATCCTTCAGTCTCTTTACCCCGTTGTCTTCTGGCAGGCGTTACCGCAGCATCCGGTCGCGCACAAGCAGACTGGACAATAGTTTCCAGGGCTCGACATTAAGGCTTGTCCGCTTGTCCAATTTTTTGTAGGGCAAGTAGAAGAGAACTTTACCTGTCCCACTGGACAAGTTAAAACTCAAACAAAATAAAATGCTATGTTACTTCACCTAATGTTCCAATCATTACGTCTATTTGACCGATTTTATTTGACCGAATTCTGCATTGGCAAAACACAAAATAAGTGGCTTCGTCCCTAGATCTCTACAGACCGTGCAGCAAATTTAATGCTAAACACTTGAAACGGGGGCTTATTACTTGAAAGAGGAATTATTTACTGTGTCATCTCAGTCACACTATCAGGGCTTTAAAAAACTGTGACTTGCTCAAGTTGGCAAATGGTAGAACATAACATTTCATAATAAATTCAGTAAATCAAGCAACGCTGTAAGACCCAGTGAAATGTTATACAGCTAGCAAACTAACACTAGCCAGCATCGCTACGCGTTTGGCTAACTCTACTTCGGTAGGCTATCCTCGTATCCTAGTATTTGCAAGCTATCTAAACTTATACTGTATCTGAAATAAGAGAAATAGCCCAGAGACAAGCTTTCACAGGTGTTCGCGTGTCTATGTTGCTTCACTCCGTGGGCTTGCACCTTGTCCATTACTGTTTACATTGTTAGCAGGACTACTTGGTTGGCTGCCTTCTCAGCGTGAGAGCGTGTGAGCAGGAGCGATTCTAGGATCAGACCTCTGGGGGTGCTCAGCCCCCAATTAGAATGTGACATGAATACAGTGCCTTGCCAAAGTGCTAAACCCCCTTGCTAATATAAATCCCTAATTTCACTTGATAACAATTAATAGATGCATGTATTATTATGCAAAATATTGAATAAACTAAGGATGTCCCTTTCTTCATGAACTACCAGCATCAAATGATAATAAAGTATAATATATATTTAATTAAAAAAAACATTTTTAGGGGTGCTTGAGCTAGGTACATCACTGCCGACGCTCGCTAACTAGAAACATCAACACCATTTTTTTTTATAAATATATATTTATAAAATGATAAATCTTTACCCGGACAAGTGACTTTTGTCTATGGACAAGTGAAACGTTAATGTACTTGTCCGAAGGACAAGTGCCTCAAAAAGTTAATGTCGAGCCCTGGTTTCTACCCAAGGGCCATCAGGCTTCTGAATGGACACTGATATGTACATTGATTTACTGCACACTAGTCACTTATACTCAGTCACTTTCAGCTACTGGTTGCACTATCAGTAACATTGCACTACTGTACCTCACTGTACCTCGCCACCAGGCTCCTGTACGGTCATTGACTTAGTCATTGATCTGCAAATTTGCACTATTGTACTGTACTCCACTTAAGTTAGAATAGGTTATAGGGTTGGAACAGGTTTTATGTGCATTTAGGGTTAGTATAGTGTACTATACAATTGTTATCTGTGATTTAGGAAGTTTTAGTATTAGGGTTAGTATAGATGTAAATTATGTTCCGTGTTCGTACTTATATGTTATGTTACGCCAGGTGCTTGCGTTGTCTTGTCTTAAGAATTTCAGTGCTCAGTCTAACCTTGTGTTGTTCTGTGTACCTGATAAATAAAAGATTTGAACTTGAAAATCTAACTTTTCCCAAACCCCGTGGGGAGGAGGGCCACAACATCATGGCCACCAACAAAACTCAGCAAAACTTGTTCTTGCTCCGGCTTTAGCTGTTGGATATTCGGCAGCGTTGCCACAACGGACCGAATGGCTTTGCTCGCATCTTTCTCCACCGCCATTACGGAACTACAACACAAACTGGCGCACAACATCAACGTCATTGTTCTCAGCCACTCCCTCTGTTTGCTGATTGGCCGGGTAAAAAGTAAACTGCAAAATCTGACTTGCTTTCTGAACGGCAAGACAGAGTACAGAAGCAAACTCCAAATTGAGCGGAAGTACGTAGGTCGGCAGAGCCAGGCTAACAAAGCTTGGCCAAGCCAGTCAGTTTTAAATAATGTTACAATGAATACAAAAAATTAATAAATGAATATGTAATAAATAAGTAACCAATCCTGTTTCCGGTCAATTTTGTGTAATTCATTCGAATAATGATGCAATGTTTAAAACATTTTAAAACAGAAACCGACTGTGCCCCTAAAGTTTTTCACTTGGGTCAAATGTGCTCCAGCAAAAAAAGGTTTGCGTAAAGTCCAGTAATTTTGATAACCTTCAGGGTTTAAACTGTAAATATTCAACGTGCAACGCATGTTGTTTATAAAGTTGCTGCATATATTTGATGGGAATGACTATTCTGTAGTTCCCAGGAGAGACTGTTTACAGTTCACGAGATGTCATAAAAATTCTATTTAAAATGTATTTGTGTTAATTGATTTAATTCTGTATTTTACATGATGATAACAAGCTCTGGGAAAATGCAATTAATTGCGATTAATCACAGAGTATTGCGATTTATCACAGCAGTTCTGTGGCAGTCAGTTTCCAGTAGCTTTGTCTGAACCAATGGTTTTTAATATTCACTCCCAATATGAAAAGACAGTGTGTGAACACACACCTCCCCTGATGAGATGGCTCCGCTGGCTGCCTATCACCTCATGGATTAGCAAGAAAGCCCAGAAATCAGAAATAATTGGGGGCAGGACATGACACCCCCTAGGCACCCTTGTGGCTATGCCCCTGCTGTGATGCATACAACATTGTCCCCTCCATGCACTTTGTATGTGTGATCCTGTAGTTAAACTATCTGGCATTAAACTGCATTCACAAGTAGTTGATGTTGCACCAAAGATATGGTGTTGTTTTTGCTTCACTGTACTAAACATTGCACTTTACAAGACACTAATGGAATCGAGATGACATTGTAAGACTTTAGTTGAGGAATTGAGATACGATTACCAGTGTTGGGTAACGTTACTTTTTAAAGTAACTATTACAGTTACTAGTTACATTCCTTGTAAAGTAACTAGTTACGTTACTAAGTTACTTGCCTTAGAGAGTAAGGTGTTAAGTTACTTTTGCGTTACATTAAGAAAAGTATTTTATTTCTAAGAGAATTCACCTTGGTCACTCTTAGGCCCAGAAGGCACATTAAATGAGTTCACCTCAGCAATAGCACATATTGTATTGAATATTAAGTGTCACTTGCATATAACATGATCAATCCTTATTATACAGCAAGACGGATCAAGGTAATAACCCACCATAATGAAAAGCAATATTTTCATGAAGTTCTTGAATCAAGAAACTCTTTAATCAATAAATAACGTTGTAAAATGCCAGGCAGAAGTCTAGTAGTTAGCTAGCTCTACAATTTACCAGGGCTAGGTTTGAATCTAGAAGCAAAACAAAGCTATAGCTAGGTATATGGTAGCAAAATGGTGTTCACTTATGTACTGAACCAGACTATTTTACTTACTGTAATATAATCCTAAACCTAAACCACTGAACGATACAGCAACACATCACAGAAGCTTGAGTTCAATACATTATTTAATGTGACATTACGTAGGCCTGTACATGCAAGTCTTAAATAACTATTTAGCTGGTCGGCTGCATGACGCCGGGTAAATTGGGCTCGTGAGACTGCTCACCAAAAGAACGAAGGGGAACCCACCTGTTTAGCAGATTAAGGTACCTAGCGAAAAGTAGCCTCAACTTTCCTAGACTTTTAGCTACATGCTTAGGGATCGCAACCAAAAGACTTAAGTAACGCGTTACTTGTTTGAACAAGGAACTAGTAACGGATTAATTCAATTAAATAAGTAACGTGTTAAGTTACACGTCACCTAACAAATGTAGTCTAACTACTGTAACGCATTACATCGTAATCAGCTAGCTACTGTTATTGAGATGTTATTGTTGCTGTACCCAATTGAGTTGTTATTGTTCCATTGGAAAGTTATATGTGGTTACTTTGTGATGTGGCAAGGGAATACAAACTGTTCCTTGACATTGAACTAACCCTAACAAACATACTGTTGATCTCTGCCCTTCTGATCCTTTAATGTACTTTCTATATGCAGTATTTTTACATTGCGATGCATAAAACCACCTGCTAAATGAATACATGTTAAATGTTACTGATAGTGTACAAGAGGGAAGTAGACATCTTATATTTTGTAATCAGTTACTTTGCAGAATGAACAGCTAATGCTGTCAAACAAATATTTCTCTAGATTGGCTCTTGTCTATCGACATGCTTTTTGCATGAACATTTGTGTTTAGCTATCATCTCCCCCAACTCCTGTGCTCGATATTTTATCCAGTGCACGTCTCTCTTCCTTTTTCTCTATCTTGCTATCTCTCTTGCTCTCTTTCTTTCTCCTTCTATCTCTCTGGAGAGTGTGTAGGCAGCAGGGACAGACGCTCCAGCTATTGTCTGTTGCTGACAAACTGATCTGTCTTCCCCAGACCAGGGTGACAGGTCCCTGTTGCCACACAATAGGGACAATCCTCACACACACACAGAGGCACACACTCACACAATGACACACAGCCCTCAACCACCACCACCAGATTGGTATGTGTACCCCATCGCCAGGCAAATTAGGTTCAGTCCCAGATTAATATTCAGTCAAAGCATTGGCCCTACGTAATTGAATCACAGTGCTGTGAGTATACAACAAGAGCTACTTTAGATGCAGCCAGTTTACGAGGTCCGCACATACACACGTGTACTTGGCTGCCAGCTGCGCTTGGGCGCTGTTCATGAATATGGAGTTGGGATTCCCTCCAGCTAAACTGCCCCCCCCCCCCCCCCCCCACACACAAATGGTAATCACTTTCCCAGTCCTTCTCCACCACTTGCTACTTGTCTGGCAATTTAGTCCCTTCCCCTGTTCACACCTGTTCCCCTGTGTCAATAGGTGCGTTCAACATGGACTGCGGCTGCATGAAACGACCGGCGAGAGTGGCCGCTTGCAGTCGGGGAGGAGTTGAAAACGGCTCTGTGAAGTCGGACATTTCAGCTTCTCGTGGTTTGCTGATTTATAATCAAACGTAGTCTTTCCGTTAGTGAAGAGGCGGAGTAAAACCCTTTCTTCCATACATTTTTTGTTCAATTCAACAGTTTGGTCCTGATTTGAGCATTGGCGAAACTGAATGCGTCAAAGTTGTCGTGTGTGAGTCTGGCCAATCATGAAATAGTTGTGTCGTCACTTGAACCCGTGCAGTTGCTCTGGACACCATGCCTCCATCCCCCTCTGTGCCTAGAGGGGATGTTTTTTCTGTTTCCTGTGGCTGTTTCCTGTGGCTACCATCCTCTGATGATATGGGAGAAGTGACAGCCAGATTATTTCCTGAGTGGCGCTGACACCTCACACCCTTCCTCTCACCTTTTTTCTCCCCCTTTCCCTCTCCATCTTTATCTTTCACTCTTTATCTGTCTAATTCTCTGTCTCTGTCTTTAGCTATGTTTCTCTGGACTCTAGTTCTCTTTTACTTTCTGTCTGTACCTTTCAGTGTCCACTACAGCGGCGCGGAGCGGCGGCTTCCAATTCATTTTCAATTACATCGGGCGTTGACGCTTGCGTACGCTCCCACAATCCCCTACACGAGCGTCAACGCCCAGTTTCATTGAAAATGGATTGGAAGCCGACGCTCCGCTCCGCTGTAGTGGACACGCACGGTTACTGTCTATCCCATTTGCTTTCAACAGAGTTCAAAGCTGAGGGAGCTTGCTAGGCTATCAGTTGTCACTATCATATTCATACTCCTTATCACATGCACATTTAAGACCTCCATAGGCATTGACATCGAGTTATATTGCACTGAGATATAAATAGCTCACATAGTTCTGTGATGGAAAAATCTGGTACTACTGTAAATAAAATCCATATAAGATCCCACAACGACTGATAAAACAATGGGAGAGTGACCTAGAAGAGGCCACAAACACACAAGTTCAGTCACACAGAAGTGTACATGTTTAGCATTCGCATATGTCCTGCCTGGCCTTCTTGTCAGGACATTTAACTTGCTAGCTTAACAATGTCGCAGTTTTAAGCATTACTGGCTTAATACTGCCATTTGACATGCTAGCTTAATACTTCCATAGTGGTAGTAGCCATACTAGCTGAACACTGACATAGGGTTAATAGTCTGCATACTGGCTCAACGTTTCCAGACTGTGCCAGCAGCCCCCTATAACCCATACAGATGTAGAGACAGCCTTGAAAACAAACATCTTCATATTCTGGTATCTGCGTGCCAAGCAATGGAGTGAAGTTTAAGCAGGGGACAGGGGCTGCTCTTCACATCATTAGCTGACTGTAATAAAACACAGAATTTCCAGACAACTGGAGCAAGTTGTATGCAACTTTATTTAACTCAAAGCACTCAGGCAAGAAGAAGAAACTGTTTGTGACTGTGGTACCTGGGTGCTCAGGTAACTTCAACCAGATGGCAGCAGTGAGAACGATCACTATTCTGGGTGATTGTAGTAAAGTTGAATGCCAACCCTCAGGGAAGACAGGAAAAACTCCCAGAAAAACTCACAGCAGGAGAAAAAATTTAGGAAACCTTGGGAGAAAACCTTGAAGAAACCCTCTTCCAGAGACAGTTGGTGAAAGAGAGGAGCAGAACAAAGGCTTAACATAGTCAACAGCAGGGAAGTGTCAATGGGTTTTGAAACACCAAAATTCATTGTTCAACTTAGTAGATGTAGGAAGGGACTGGGAAACTCGCTGTTGCCTGTCATGGAGAAAAGATTCCGGTTGGCGATCAGGTCCAGCGTTGGCAGACCGACGACCAGGCAGGTGCAGACAGCTCAAACTCCCCACACCACAGGGATGTGTGGAGGGAGGACAAAGAGGGGAGAGCAGGGATTGAGGAATGCCAGTAGCAGCAGATTTTGAATGTCGAAATAGTATCAGCCTCCTTAATTGAGACAGGTAATTTGTTCCAGAGAAGAGGTGCTCTATATGAGAACGCCCTGCCTCCAGCAGTTTTTAAAATTAATTTTGGGAACCACCAGATAGCCGGCATCTTGAGATCTAAGTGTCGTTGCGGGGCGATAGGGTGCAAGGAGACCAGAGAGGTAAAGTGGTGCCAATCCATGCAGAGATTTGTAGGTTAGTAATAGAACTTTAGGGAGCCAGTGTAAAAAGATGAGAGTAGATGTTATGTGATCAAACTTTCTGGTTCTAGTCAATAGTCTAGCAGCAGCATTTTGCACCCACTGCAAATTTTCTAAGTAGGTAATTGGGAGGCCAGAGAACAACACATTGCAGTAGTCCAGTCGGGATGTAACCAATGCATGTATTAGTTTTTCAGCATCATCCTTTGAGAGGAGTTTTCGTATTTTGGCTATGTTATGTAGATGGTAAAATGCAATTCTGATTATTTGCTTAATATGGTACTCAGAAGAAAGGTTTGGGTCCATTGTGACTCCTAAATGTTTTACCAGCTGGCTATTTGACGCCGTCTAAGTCTAAGGTCAGATTGAATAAATCTCTATCTTTTTCAGAATTGAGAAGGACATTTGCTGTCATCCAAGTTCTTAACCCAGAAACACATTGTTTTGTGTGGAACCCCCCCCCCCCCCCCCCGGAACGCAAATCGGAGAGACGCCGCCCCGCCTTGGCAACCTCTAATGGTGGTGCGGGACGGTTAATTAATGGACACACTTCGGTATTTGGCGCCCCCCTTTTCATGGCGCCCTAGGGGGCTGCCTAGTTCGCCTATACCAAACGCCGGCCTTGAGCTGAGTATCATCTGCATAACAGTGAAAATGTACCCCAGAAGTTCTAATTACGTTTCCTAAAGGCAACATGTAGAGCGAAAATAAAAGAGGGCCTAGAACTGAACCCTACGGTAATCCGTATTTTACATTGAAACTCCTGGATGAGCAGCCATCATTGTGGACAAATTGCGATCCGTTAGATGGATACGATCGAAACCACTGAGGTGAAGTACCACAAATCCCAACATAGTTCTCCATACGTTCCAGGAGAATGTCATGAGCCACAGTGTCAAAAGCTCCACTTAGGTCAAGAAGAACCAGGACAGAGATAGAGCCTGCGTTGAAGGCTAATAGAAGATCATTGACTACCTTGGCTAATGCAGTTTCAGTGCTGTGGTGAAGACAAAATCCAGACTGGAGAGGTTCTTAAAGCTGATTTGAGGAGAGGTGCTCAGCGAGCTGTTGTACCACAGCTTTTTCCCCCAAGATTTTGAGAAATAGCAAATTAGAAAATGGCCTATAGTTGCTAAGACAACCTGGATCCAGGTTTGTTTTTTTAAGAAAGGGCTTAATAATTGCTTGTTTGAAATCGTTGGGGACTTGGCCAGTTACGATAGATTCATTAATAATACTAACCATGGATGGTCCAATAATAGGGAAAAGTTCCTTACGAAGTTTGTCAGGGAGGGGATCGAGAAGGCAGCTGGTGGTTTCGATGGCTCTATTAGCTCCATGAATACCTCCATAGAAATAGGGTTAAAGTGAGTGAGAGCCTCAACATGCAGCATGCTAGGTATAGATGGAAATTCAGTGTTTATGGCCATTCCTCCAGGGCTAGCCTGTAGTTTGTCCCTTATTGCATAGATGTTTTGGTCAAAGAATTCAGGAAATCATTGGGAGAGAGATCTGTACTAACACCGTGTGTACTTTTCTTAGTGAGTTTTGCAATGGTATCTAATAGGAACTTAGTGTTGTGCTGGTTCTTACTAATCAACTTAGAGAAGTATTCTGATCTGGACCAGATGGGGACTTGCTTGTACTCCATTTGGCTGTCCTTCCAGGCCAGGTGGAAAACCTCAAATTTAGTGGTAAGCCACTTACGTTCTAGTTTTCTAGTAAGCTTCTTGAGAGTGCGGGTTTCCTCTGAATACCATGGAGCCCGTTTCTTACCTTTCTTTTTCTTGGTTGGAGAGGGGCAACAGAGTCTAGGGATAGCTGAAGAACCAAATTCAGATCCCTCGTTTTAGTATGTAATGGTTTATTTGAGACGTCAAGTGCTTCTAGTAGAATACTAGCCAGTTCCATAGCTGTGTTTGGGGTTATGTAATGGCTAGTATAAATCTTCTGGGTGCCTCCAAGGCCCTGGCAGAGGTCCATTTTGAAGGTAACCAGGCAATGGTCTGATAATATAGGATTGTGGGGGTGGACAATGACATCGCTAATCTTAATTCCCTGTGTGAGAACTAAATCCAATGTATGCGAGCGAAGATTGGTAGGTTTGGAAACCACCTGTGTGAGACCTGTGGAATCCATTAGAGCAGCAAAGGCCTTACTTAAAGGATCTTTTGGGTCATACACGTGAATGTTAAAACCATCACCCATAATTAAGATGTTATCAGTTTGTCACGAGATCAGCACTAAAATCAGCAAATTCCTCCAGGAAGAGGGACAGGGGGCCGGTATAGAGTAACTATACAAAAAGAGGGAGGAGGGGCAGGAGTAATAACATTACTCCTCTTTAATGTAGTTGGTGGTTTCATGCTAATTATTTCAAATGTTTTAAAGGTGTTCATATATTTTAGGCTGAAGCTGGCTTCATATATCATAGCAACACCACCACCTTTTTTAGAAACACGAGGAATGTGTGAATACGCGAAATCCGGAGGGGATGCTTTATTCAGGGGGGAATATTCATCAGGTTTTAACAGGGACGCCCATAAGGGGGGAAAGCTTTCTGGGGCCCAACCGTAGTGGGGCCCTGCCGCGATGCCAGCAATAATCATGTTCATGCTAAATATTTTAAGAAATTTTAACCAATTTTATTTTGAACTGAAATACTCACCATTACAAAAAAAGAGCAAACATAAACATTGTATTGTTGCTTTAGTAGTGTGAACCCCCCCCCCCCCCATCTCTCCTAAAAATTGTATTAGTCTTTTTTTGTTTAGCGATGTCATTTATTGATCTAAGGTTAAGCTAATACTAATGTCAGAGTAGACAACATTTTGTTGCAATGACAGGACCTGTTCAGAAATCGGGATATCAGAAAAGAAAAGAGAAAAAAAGAGAGCGCCAGCAAGGGCATTACCCCCAAATAAAAGTAATGAAAAAAAAATTCCAGTCAACTTCGAAAGATGCGCCCAGCCAGGCTGAAGAAATGAGCAGCAGTAGCCACGATGCTAGCCAAGAGGAAGCTAGTTTGAGCAAAGCTGACACTGAGAAAGTGCATGTTCTGCATTGCTCGTATTGCTCTGATGATATTCTGCACTTTACCTTAACCACTTAACTGTGGCAGGAGGAAAAAGGTCCTTCAGTAAACTCAAAATCATAAAAATGACTTGCGCTCCACAATGAGCCAGGAGAGGCTCAATCACAATACTTGCCATTGAGTGTGAAATGGCTAAGCAAATTGACTTAAAATACATTATAAAAGACTTTGCACCCAGAAAGATAAGAAAGATGGCTGTATAATAGGCAAAGATGAAGGCAGGTCAATTGCTTTTTATACTAGAAAATGTGGTGTGAGCGTAGGAGATCTCAGTGTGTCAAATTGTTATTTTTGTGTGTGTGTGTCTGGCCCGCCGCCACAACATTTTGTTAGGGCCTCTCAGTTATATTTTTTAGACTTTATGTTTAAGTTTTATGTATAAAGATGTATTTGTTTTGCTATAATGTAGCTCCCATCACTGAGTAAGTCTCTCTCAGTTTACATATGTTTTATGTAGGAGAGAGAGAGCACACACATGCATGCGTTAATATAAGTAAAGACCTATTAGGGGGGGCCTATTCACTGGACCTTTTCAGGGACCCAGCCATTTCTATGGGCGGCCCTGGGTTTTAACCAGGTTTCGGTGAGTCCAATCAGGTACAGGCTGCGTTCAGACATCAGATCATTAATCAAAACGGCCTTTGTGGATACGGATCTGATGTTTAGTAGCCCAACATTCCAGTATGGGATTTGGCAGATTTAGACGTAGATAATCCTTCTGAAAAGGTGGCACTATTATCAGAAAACTTAGTAGGAAGAGCAAGGCTGAATACATGTTAAATTAGTATAATTCCTAGTGCTGTCAGTTTAATGCGTTATTAACGGCGTTAACGCAAACCCAAATTAACGGTGTCAATTTTTTTATCGCACGATTAACGCTCTTTTTGACCTGGCAAACTTTGTTGTTTTTTTTCACATTTTGTTGCAACAACCACTGACGTTAGAAAAACTACAATACCACACCGGATCTAGCTAGACCGGAAACAAAACAATAGGCACGCCACACACACTTGTTTGGGCTTGCGAGCCGGCTAAAGAGTCGTAGCAGAGCCCGTTTACGGATATTAGACATTCTCTGGTAGTAGGCTAACGTTACGTTTTGAGTTGATTGCCAGCGCCAGACGCCGAAATGGATGCCAATAAGATTCTGAATGGAAAGTTTACTTTTAAAAGGTTGCCAAATGGTTCCATTGACAAGACCAAAGTGATCAGTGTGTTCTGTCGTTGTGAACTGAGCCGGAGGGAATGAGCTATCATCGTAGCACGTCGTGGAGTCTAAAATACAATTTTGATGGCACACAGCTGATGCGAATTCTCCGCCCGCTCGTCAAAGCCAGGCGATTGCAAAGTTGTTTTCAATAAAAAAAATGTGCACGAAGCAATCCAAACCACTTTTCCATGCCGATAAGAGCATTAACATTTGAAAAAAGAATGGATGAAAAAGAAATCAAGGGACATTTAGAATAGATAAAAATGTGTGATTAATTGAGATTAATCGCGAGTTAACTATGACATTTATGCGATTAATCGCGATTAAATATTTTAATAGTTTGACAGCTCTAATAATTCCTAATAATTGAAGGCCGAGATTTGAAAAAAGGGCAGGGGAAAGACACCGTCTCAATAGGAAAAACTACATCAGCAACCACACTAGCTACAAACAGCTCATAAATACCTATCAACATACCTATCAGCAGAGGTGTGGACTCGAGCCACATGACTTGGACTCGAGTCATGAATTTGATGACTTTAGACTCGACTTGACAAAATGTAAAGAGACTTGCAACTCGACTTGGATTTAAACATCAATGACTCGTGACTTCACTTGGACTTGAGCCTTTTGACTTGATAAGACTTGCTCCTTTCCCCAAAACCCAAATATTAAAAAGTATGTTATTAAGGAACCCTCTGTATCTTTCATTGTGTATGTGTGCGTCTGTGTGTGTGTGTGTGCGTGCTGTCGGCACAACATCCAATCAAATTAGATCCACGTTGTTTTGAAGCGACAGCATCCATCCAATCAATCAAACAACGCGCCAGTTAGGGAAAAAATGATACCAAAGATAGTTTTGTTCGGGTATAAAAACTACGAGGTGGTCAACAAAAAACAAAGTGCAGTCTGCAAAATATGCGGGTCGAAGATTTCAGACGGAGACGCGACAACTTCCAACTTCGTTCGACATTTGAAGTTGCACAAAGAACGGTAGTCCCTCATACAACCCAACTTCACAAATCCCGAAATACGTTTTACAATACATGACCAGTGCTGTAATCTGCTACAGCAGCAACTCTCATCGTGCACAAATGACTGACAGACTTTTGGCCAATTTGGTCTTTTGCAAATGCAATGCAGCATAGGGCCCTGACATATAAAAAGCACAACCCTGTTCATTGTTATGTTCATGTATTTGTTACGTTTCTCACATGTACACACACACACAGACAATATGAGGTGAGATAAATGAGATGAGATAAATACAGGACAGAAACTGCTGTGGAAATAGTTTAAATGCAAAATACAATGTTAGCGCTTTTGTACAAATAATTACAGTTGCACTTGTTTTTCAAATGTGTTCGATCTGTAAAGGAGTGGTTTAAAATGAAGAATATTCTTTCTAAATATGAGTTAAATGTAAAAAATTACTGGTTAATAGTGCAATGTCAGCACAATCTTTTTTCTGCAATTTCAATTGCACTTATACAAGTTATATTTGTACTTATGATAAATAAATACAGATTTTAAAAGCATACATGATCTGTGTAAATGTATTATTACTCTGTGATCAAAAGGACTCGAAAGGACTCGAAACTCAAACTGCAGGACTTGGACTTCACTCGGGACTTACCTGTCTTGACTTGGGACTTGACTCGGGACTTGAGGGCAAAGACTTGAGACTTACTAGGGACTTGCAAAAAAATGACTTGGTCCCACCTCTGCCTATCAGAGTCTGTAAGAGACTGTAACCCGGCTTGTTCTAGTGAGTGTCAGGCCTGCTCTAAAATAGCTTCATTATTCCTAGACAATAGAAAAGCACCTCTCCAGCTCGGATGGAGCCCGTCACCTTTAAACAAGCCAGGTTTGCCACAGAAACTAGACCAATTATCTACAAATCCTAAACCCTGTTCTGAGCAGAAGTGAGCCAACCAGCGGTTAAGAGAGACAAGTCTGCTGTAGATCTTGTCAGTCCCCCTAACAGGTAGTGGACCAGAGACTATTACTCGATGTCGACTCATCTCAAGAGCAAGGTCACATGCCCGTGCTATATTAACCTTTGTGACCTCTGACTGCCTCAGCCTAACATCATTGGTGCCGACATGAATGACAATATTCTCGTACCTATCATCAGTGCGTGCGCCATGTGCCTTAGCTTTGACCTTAGCCCTAGTGCTAGCCAGCACCATAAGATTGGCTTTTAAGTCGGTAGCTCTGGCCCCAGGTACACAGTAAACTGTCGCTGGTTGCTCTAATCTAATGTTACGAGTGATGGAGTCACCGATCACTAACGTCTGAGGAGTCCCACTCCCACCATGCTGCAAAGGCGAAACCGGTGGGGCTAATCTTGAGTCCTCCCTCGCGCTAGGACTCCCTGTCGGTGATGTTGCGCCCAGTCACATCTAAAGTTACTAGCTTACGCTCTTCCTTGAGCGACTGGACACGACTCTCTAACAGAGTCAACCTATCGAGTAAAATGACACATGTAGGACAATGTGAGTGGGTGTGAGACATTAAAGTTAACTTACGTAAATGTTTATTACAGCCAAGATCTGTCAGTCCCACTTTTATGTGTAAACGAGACTAAGCTACGACAGTGACACCCGAAGTAAGTTCCTTATATCCAGTTTATTTTGTGATTTTGTCTGATTGCTGTCATGGCAGAAAATCCAGCTTCCAAAGGATGTTGGAAATGGAAGCAGGGTTTTCAGTGCTTTTGTTGCGATCTCAGGATATTCAGCCTTCATCCAAAACACCAGGGGTCTCATTTATAAAACTGTGCGTAGGATTCTTACTAAAAGTGTACGTACGCCCAAAAGCCTAAAATGGCGTACGCACACTAAAATTCAGATTTATAAAACCGTGCGTACGCACACCTATACGCAATGTTTCCTTTATAAATCACAGATTACCGACAAGTGTGCGTACATGAATCATGTACATGTTCCCCCTCCCTGAACACGCCCATTTTTAACCATAAATGGTCAATGCAAAGCACCTCATGAATGCTAATCTAGTATCTCATGATCCTGGCATGCGATTGTTCTTCACGGTGAATCATGGCGACCCAAAAAAATAAAAAGCGAAGGTTCTCAGACACTGTTAGCCTATTGGTGGAGGCCCGAAAACCACATTATTTGGTGGCCGGTAGATCACTAAAAAAAAAACTGTGCAAGTGGCGTCAACTGTGCCAGACGATATACCCGGAGTCGAGATACAATTTGGAAACAAAAGCTTTTTTATTACAACAGTAGTCTAAGTAGTAGCCTAAGTCTGGACTGATAACAAGGGCGTAGAATTTAGCGATTGCACGGGAGCTTAACGACTATTTCCAGTTTTTGACATATGAGGATATTTGCACAGTATTAAAGAAATATATTTGTTTATACACTGTGTTCTGCAGTTATCTTAAGGTAGTATATGTGATGTTATCCTGTATTCCATGCAGTCGGGGAATCTCCCCCTCCTGCACTCCCGTAGTGGACAATATGATGGTGAGGAAGCGCTGAATTTTGATTTGGATTGTACAAGGTGTTTATGGAACAAGTATCACTCAGTACAAGTGCAAATAACACTGCTGGATGTAATCTTCATGATAATCATGAAATTGAATGAAAAAAACGTGTGTGAGGAAAACATAATGTTCTTCCCACATTAATTTCTGCAGTCTGACTACAGTACGGTCATCTGCGTCGCCAATTCCAACTGTTTCCAAAATATGCGTAGGCCTACGGAAGGGTCTGAGTGTGCGTGGAGGACTGCACATTCTCCCGTCAAGTTTGTTTTTATAAATCACAACCTTAGCGCGGAAAGTGTTGTACGCACATTTTCAGCCCCTCTTTGTGCGTACGCAAGCTTTATAAATGAGACCCCAGCACAGGCTTCATTGAGTGGTAACTATCACCTGTCATGTTTCAAGCGGAAGAGGCGCGTGTGATAGTTAGTTACCGCTCAATGAAGCCCACAAACTTGCTAAAAAATGAGTAAACAAACGTCTTTGCAGAGCTTTTTTGCTCAGGGGAAAAAGCCCGCAGAGAAGGAGAGAATCCGGTCATTTTTCAGAATAAAACGTATTTCAGACTCTGATAATCAATTAAAAGGAAATAATGTTATTATTTTTTCTGTGTGGCCCGGTACCAAACTCTAAAGCACCCACCAAATGGCATACGGACCCAACCACCGGTCCGTGGGCCATTTGGTGGGTGCTTTAGAGTACTTCAACCATATTCACATTTTCAGTAGTACATTTTAAATATACTAAGAAAAAGTGTACTATCTGTGAATATATAAAAAGTATGCTATCATCATGCTTTTACCAATTTTAACGTTAACTTTGAACACACTTTAAAAAAATTGTACCACAGTACGCTTTTAGTAAATATATTATACAAATATAAAATTTAAGTAAAACGTATAATAATTTCCAAAGTGTACAACTGTAACTTTGTTTTTAAACATATTATGTGTATATTTTAAAATGCATGCAAAAAATCATGCATCTTTGGAACAATGCACTTAAAGTTTACTTAAAAAATAAAAATTTGCTGAAATGTTTTGATATTTTATGTTACTTTCAAAGTCCCTACATTAATTCAGCCTTCAGTGTACTGGTATGCATTTTCTGTACTGTAGTGTGTGTTAGAGAAAGTACCTTATCTTTTTACAGTTTTCTTGTGCTTGTGCGGCTTCTATTTCAAAGCGGCTTATAGTCCGGCTTTAGGACAAAAAAGTGGCTTCTTTCAAGATCTCTATTTAGTGCTCAACACTTGAACGGGGGCTTATTACTTGAATGAGGAATTATTTTCTGTGTCGTCTCAGTTACACTCTCAGGGCTTGGAAATACAGACTTGCTAAAGTAGGCAAATGGCTAGTAGAACATAACGTTTTGTAATAATTTTTGTTAATCAGACAGCTGCCAATGAAATGTTATAGGCTAGCTAGCAAGCTAACGCTAGCATCGCTAACATTACAACTTTGGTAGTTTAACCGAACTCTTTGTAAGTTTGTTTTAGATATAATTGTATATGATTGTGTGGACAATGAGACACGGACATGGGCGTATCTAGCCCTATTTTGGGGGCCCAAAAGTTTCATTGGCCCCCCCAGAAAAATTCATAAAAAATAAAATATATATCTAAATGTGTTAATTTTTCTTTGTAAAACCCACTAGAGGACACTATTTAAAAGGATATTTTCAAACATTTCTTCTGGGGGAACATGCCCCCAGACCCCCCTAGTTTTGCTGGGTCACAGGAAAAATAATAGGTTTTATATAGTGGCTTAGCCCCCCCAAAAGTGGGAACCCCTGGACACGGACGCGGTCTCTTTTCAAAACTTGTATTTTACCACTGCTCTTCTTGACATAGCCATTCGAACAGCCCTCAAAGATTTATGACTTGGCTTTATTTCTGGAGATACTATACACAATCGAAGTGTGTTACACATGTTTTTCGGTGTTGGTGGTGGAGATATTCCTCCAAACACTTTGTAGTGTCAAATTGTCATGCCGACACAGCAGTGTAGCCTTCCAGTGGCGTACAAACACCATACACCTTTATGGCAACAATTCATGACTGTTAAACCAGTGTTTTATATTATGGAGACTAAACTACTGAGTGTTTCTCTGTAGTGCTGCATTGAATTGGTATTTCAAAACTTTGCCCTATTGGATCAGAGTGATCCTGATACCGGCAGATTGGGATGTCCAAATCCGTCCCGCCCCCTGGATCACATACAGGAAACAGGAAATGGAGCGAACATTTTACAGAAAAAATGAGAAGCTGGGACAACTATTGTCTCTAAATGTAAGTATAATCTTGGTCAGTGTTGATGCGTCCTAAGATTAGATGAAAGGCAATCATTATATTGAGTTAACAAATTACGTAAATCAGCACAAAGTTGAAAGAAGAGCTCAGCGAAGTCAAATAAAGCCAAGTTTGCGCTAATGGGAGCTAACGCTGCTCCATTGACTTCTGTGTTAAGGAGCTAACAAGTTAGTAAATAGGCTAGCGTCTGTATGTCGCGGTCCACAGTCCACATTTGACCACATTTTACACCAGGGGCGATTCTAGGATCAGACCTTTAGGGGTGCTCAGTAGTGATGGGAAGTTCGGATCATTTTACCAATTCGGTTCTTTCAATCTCGTTCAAATATTTTTTGGAGTAATTCGTTCATCGGGGGGGGGGGGGGGGTATCCGTCCACTGCAAACACGTATTCTCAAGTAGGTTAGTGCATGTTAACCAGCAGATACTATTTTAGAACAAATTCCTGCATTAAAATAATAATATCATGACAGTTTGTATGATTTGGTCATTTATTATCACACTAGCATTTAATTATCACGGCAAACAATTACACTGCACTAAACTGTAAGTGTAAAGTGAAAATAACAAAACCAGTCAGTATGATGACTTGAGCGAATATCATCCACGTATTACTAGAACAGCAGCCACGCGAAAGGGACTGAGGAAACTGTTTCCTCCACTACAAAATACAAAGCGGGTGAAAAAAGGATCCAAAGACTCGTAGAAAGACAGAGTCGGGAACTGAACGAATCGTTCGTTTCCCCTAGCCACCAGTACAGACCCAATGCAGGTCACATGAAAAATGATCCAAAGACTCGTAGAAAGCCCAAGTTGGGAAATGACTGAATAGTTTGTTGAATGAATGAAAACTAAGGATGTCCCTTTCTTCATGAACTACCAGCATCAAATGATAATAAACAATAATAATTCATAAAAAAACATTTCAAAGCACCCCTAAAAAGGGTCTAAAATTCCCACTGATTTACTCGCAAGGCATTGTGTGTAGATTTTCAAATGTGTTGTACATATCTTTTTAGGAAACAGTTGTCAACAAAAGGGACAGCCTTAAAACCTTAATATTGTTTGTTTTTACATATGTTTGTGGAAATAGAAGACAGCCAGTTAACACAGACCTGCTCCAAATGACATAACCTTTTGAGCTTCGGCTATGAAAATTGCGTGTGTGTGCTGAATGCATGTTAATAAATACATTTGACTGATTTTCAGTGGAGGCCTTTATCAGTGGATATAACTTAACAAAAAACTGTTACTTAGATAAGGCATTCATATTCAAATTTAGACATAGAAATAGCAGTTTTGTCAAACATAAGCACCAGGCCTTATCTTTAATCACCAATGCTGATGCAGAAACAGTATTAGTCAACTGTTAAATGTCATGAGTGTTACGGCCACATGTGTTGTGTTCTTTGTTTGTCATTTTCCTTCCCTTTTCTGTAGCTCCACCCAGGTTGTGTCCCCCATAATTGTCAGATGAGATGCACCTGGCCAGGTGATCAAGCAGCAGATAAAGACATCAGTTTCCTGCTGCCAGAGAGAGGCTTCTAGCTTGGGGACTGCTGTGGTCTTGCTGCCTCTTAGCCTGGGAGTTTGTTGTACCGTTATGTTTGTTGGGAGTCAGGTGGCTGAGCGGTTAGAGCATCGGGCTAATAATCTGAAGGTTACCAGTTCGATTCCCGGCCGGTGCACATGACGTTGTGTCCTTGGGCAAGGCACTTCACCCTACTTGCCTTGGGGAGAATGTCCCTGTACTTACTGTAAGTCGCTCTGGATAAGAGTGTCTGCTAAATGACTAAATGTAAATGTTAAATTATGTGGTATTAATAAATCCCATGGATTTGGTACTTTTAAAGGTGTTTTAAGTAGTTGTTTTGGGTCAGTGGTGGAATGTTTGTTCGCCCCATAGGGCCACTAGGGTTGGGGCGTAACAATGAGCTATAACCCATCATGAGAAATACAAATTAACAAAGGCATTTCTAACTGCTCTTCCTGCTGGTTCATTGGCTAGATGTGGTGGTGGTGGCTGCAGCTGTGGGACTTCTGCCTCAAGTGGCGGTCTGTCCAGGATTTCTTCATTAAGTGGAACTCTTCTCATTTGTGCAATGTTGTGAAGAACAATGCAGGTGGATATAATATTGCAAGCCTGCTTTGGCTCCACACAAAGATAATTCAGGCAGGTAAATCTACATTTTAGAACACCATTGATTCTCTCAATTGTTCCCCTTGTTGCGCTGTGCAAATCGTTATACCTCTGCTGTGAGTCACATGTGACAGTAGCAAAGGGGGTCATGGCTAACATAGAAGTGGGTAGCCACTGTCACCAAGGTGGATACCATCCGGAGCAGTTTGTTGAAATCTTCTGTAGAGATGACTTTCTCTTAAAATCTGCATCATGTACAGAACCAGGCCATCTCACAACACAGTTAATTATTTTAAGGTCAGCATTTCCTATGAGCTGCACATTAATAAAGTGGCATCCCTTTCTGTTCACAAATTCCCAATTCTCTTTCATGGGGGGCCTGAATGTGTGTGTGTGCAGTCAATGACACCAATTGTATTGGGCATCCTGGCAATTGAGAATAATTTTCTCCTTGTTTGAGTTATTTTTCCCTCATTATCTGGAAATCTCACATACAGATGAATTAGACCAGCCAGGGCTGATGCCATTGAATGCACTACTTGTCCCACTGTAGACTTTGTCAATGCCAGGCCATCTGCAATAACTTCATAAAAAGATCCACAAGCAAAGAAACGTAGGGCAATAAGCACCTGCTCCTCAGTTAAGGCATGACTCCTAGTAGGACGTTGTAGATGTGGGTGAAGAATATCACATATTTACAAAATGTCTTCTCTTCTAAATCTATAGCGTGCATAAAGCTCATCGTTTGAATACTGCTCAAAAAGATAAGTTTGTTGGACATACTGACGAGGCTTGTATCGTCTTTGACAGTGCCGCTAAACATGTACAATGGATGTCATGTGGCAGAAGCAAAGGTCATTGACCTTAACTAGCCCAGTTTTAAAGTCTGTGACTTGTGCTTTCACACCTGCTTTCAATTTAGCTTTATGGTATAAAATGCCTGTCTTAGTGATAGGGCTTTCTCAGAGAACATGGAGAACAACAAAGGAAGCAATTTTACCACAGCAGAGACAACAGCATTTCTGGAAGGTGCTCGTGCAAATTATCAGGCACTTTTTGGAGCTTTTAGTGGCCCTGGACAGAGTTCTCTGTCATCCAAATTTAAAAATAAAATATGGGCTGACATAACAAAGCAAGTTAATGCCACTGGTAGTGGCCAATGGCGGAATGTCGATTAGGTTCGGCTTAGGTGGAAAAACCTAAAGCAGAAGGCTACCAAGGACCATTCAGAGGCAAAACAAAACGCATATAGGAAACAAGGCCATAAAACGTGGGGAATTCACAGAAACTGTTTTGGACATCATTGGAGGTGAGAGTTCTCAAGCCTTGTTTGGTATACTGCCAGCTGGTACAGGGGAATCAATTGACCCCACTGAACCATTGAACCTGTCGGCTGAAATGATCACCCTCACCCCTGTAGAGCTTGCATTTGAAGAGCCCTGTCTTGGAAGAGACGGGGAATCCACCAGCACCACCACCATGTATAGGCCGCAAGGTGAACCACGAAAAGTATTTTAAAAAATGATTCCCGCTCCACAGTCTGGCATCTATACAATCTTTAGCTCATAAAAAAGAATGAGTCGTGTTAAGCTACATTTACATTTAGTCATTTAGCAGACGCTCTTATCCAGAGCGACTTACAGTAAGTACAGGGACATTCCCCCCGAGGCAAGTAGGGTGAAGTGCCTTGCCCAAGGACACAACGTCATTTGGCTTGGCGGGGAATCGATCCGGCAACCTTCTGATTACTAGTCCGACTCCCTCACCGCTCAGCCATCTGACTCAACCAAAAAAAAGTTTGTTGCTGAAATAACAGTCGATTGTCGATGCGTCCATGTTTTATGCAGAACTCGTTTCTTCAGAGCGTAATAGGATTTTGGTGGCATGGTTCGACACGTGATCGTTCTATACCAATAAGGTAGCTGATTTTTGTCAACAGAGTGGCACGATGTATGGATATGGTTGGCACGTCACCTGGATGATCAGAAATCTGGCCCCTGACAGTGTTTTGCATGTGATAAACTGCAGCTGAAAAAGTGCCTGTGAGACAGGCATATGTTTGTTTTTTTTGCAGGAATGTGTTGCACAGACTTATGTCGTTGTTGTAATTGTGCCAACACAAAAGAAACTGAGAAACTGGAAGTTAACTGTCCTGACACTATAGATGGTGAATTGTAAGGCCAGAGACGCTTCGTGTTTGTCCCCAGCTTGGAAACCACAATTCAATTCTGGTTAGATGTAGGGAGATAATTGACTTGTTAATATCTGACTCCAATTTTAGAAATGTGCACAAGTGCGTTTAGCTGTAACCTTGAGCGCCAAACAGTTAATGACATGAAACTCTGACATAGGTAAAAATCGTCGCTTGATCAGAGCATCAACCTTTAAGTATGCATGTTCACTAATCAGTCGTTTATCATTACTATAATATGGATTTAACCACCGACCTAGTATGTAAACCAATCACGCAGAGGCTCCGGTAAATTCCTTTGGAGCGTGGAGATCCACTGTAAGTGACTCAGAGGCCTTAAGTCAAAACCTCCTTCAAAATGTGTATAATCAGTAGTAGCCGTATCAACCAGACTAGATCAAAGTTTTCACCGCCGTAGCGTGATAGATACGTTTCAAGGAGAACAAGTAACTTAAAATGCACAATAATAGTTTATTATCTAAATAGTAAGATAATCAATACAATGATAATGAAATATCTGTATCGTAAACATAGCTGTATCGTAAACAGAACTCAGTGATTGGTAAAACTTCTTCCTATATACACCCAAACCTGACTAAAATGGGGACACAACAAAAGTTGTCTAACGCATACAAATTCAAATTGGATCATTAATCAAGGCTGCAGTGGACCAAGTGGTGCCCTTGCAAGACAAGGGAATGTGTTAAACACATGTTTGTCTGCTGCAGGCACAAACTCTGTATACATATTACTAAAATGTAATACATTAAATAAGAAACAAAAGCATATCAAACATGACATTAAGAGCTGTTTAGAACCATATTTACAAGAACACAACTTTTAATGATAATTTCAGTCTTCCTCTGCCCACCTTCCTCTTCAACTGTTGAGATCACCTCTCCAGAGGTGTGTCATTAAGGTGTGATTGTCATCTTAGCATTCATGCAAATCAACGACTGTCCCAGATGAGTGTCTGGATGACCAGTGCCAAAGGGGCTGCCAAAACAGCCATTCAGTTTCCCCCTTTTGTTCCCATGGAACACAGAAAGGTTCAGTGGAACACAAATTAAAGTGGCTGTTCGGAGAGAATTGATGAGATGCTTGAAATAGCAACACTGGAACAGGGTGACAGCTAAAATGAGGAGGCTGGCGATGACACACCCACGGAACACCCAGTCCGACCAGGTGTTAGCTTGCTGAGCATAGAGGGTTGACACACTTGACAGGATCCTTGCCGTTTTCTTTGCCAGGTTCACCACCTTTCCAGAGGTGTGTCATTAAGGTGTGATTGTCATTTTAGCATTCATGCAAATCAACGACTGTCCCAGATGAGTGTCTGGATGACCAGTGCCAAAGGGGCTGCCAAAACAGCCCTACAACACTGACAGTGAGGACTGAGTGTCCTTAATCTGATATTCCTTATTCTGTTTCGTAGTTTTATATATCATATTTCATGAAGATTGTTTTTATGGTTGATCAGTGTTGTTTTCATTTGTGGATGAATGAATGAATGAACGAACAAGTAAGTAAGTAAGACTTTATTTATATAGCACTTTTCATACAAGAATTGCAGCTCAAAGTGCTTTACATAAAATCAACAAAAACAATAATACAAGTGTTGATCGAACTAGCCGCATTCTATCTGCGGTCTCTCGAATCCGTCTTAGATCCGAGCTGCCACTTGCAGTTTCTAATGGTCATTGGTATAAGTACAATTATTAACGACATAAGTCTGTGCAACACAGTCCTGCAAAAAACAACAACATCTGCCTGTCTCACAGGCACTTTCAACTGGACGTCGACAATCAACTGGAATTTCAGCGACACTTTTTTTTGGTAGCTTAGGACGACTCGTTCTTTTTTATGAGCTAAAGATTGTGTAGATCCCAGACTGTGGAGCGGGATGAAATGATAACAGGGTTCACCTTACGGCCTAGTAAGCGCAAAAGGCAAGCTGAGAAAGGGGATGCCTACAATAATTAATTAAAGGTGGAAACAGAACAGGCTCAGCAACAAATAATTCCCACAAATGAACAAATTAATCAAGTAAAGTTAAGAATTCAGTTGCTGTTAAAAGAGTAATGAAATGTACTTGATAACAGTTATGTTTAACACTTAGTGTAGCTGTTGCAATAATGTTTTTCTTTCATAATGTCGTGTTATTGGGGTGTGCTTGCCTCGGCGAGCACAAACCATTGTTATCTCACATATATATTATTATTATTGTTTATTTTCGCGCCCCTAAGGCTCAGTCAATATTTGGACTACATAGACAACGTCGATGTCAAAAGGTTCGTCTTGGTCACGATTGCGTTGGATCTATTGGGATTTATGTTCCGTTGCACGGTTTAGGTTTTAAGTAAGTTTTTGTGGCAAAAGTGAAGCTAAATCTTGCTAGCCACAGTCACTGACGCTACTGACGTCACTAACGTCACGAAATGTCGCGTGACTACCTCTAGCAGAACATTAGTTTCAAGCTTGTTAACTTCTTGGAGATAGCTAGGCTAACTGCTTTACTGCAAGGGAGCTGCAGAAACGCCACAAGCAAAAAGGCCAGGGTGATAACTATTTACTCAGTTTACTTTGTGATGTGAAACACAATTGTGAAATGTAATGTACAATATTAGCTGATATTATTAAGGAAGTAGGCCCACATCGACTTTCGCAAACGGTAGCGTTAGTCTACTGTTTCAATTAAGTATTAGCTACTGTAGCATCATGACATTAGCCTCTGTTGCTCGGGCAACACATACTACACAACGGTCTATGAATTAAACATTCCTCACAAATAAATGTTAGTTTTTCGATTTTATTTTGACATTACAATCGTTGTCATGGTTATGCTGCCCCACTCCTGCCCCTTCCGCCACGCTGCTCTGTTTACATACTCGTCGGGCAATACTATTAGCGTTAGTCTACTATTTCAATGAAGCATTAGCTACTGTAGCATCATGACATTAGCCTCTGTTGCTCGGGCAACACATACTACTACAACGGTCTATGAAATAAACATTCCTCACAAGTAAATGTTTGTTTTTCGATTTATTTTCACATTACAATCGTTGTCATGGTTATGCTGCGCCACTCCTGCCCCTCCCACCACGCTGCTCTGTTTACATATTCGTCGGGCAATACTATTTGGTGTTGAAAATTGTCCCACCAGCTAGCTGTTCAGCTAGACTGGCTCTGCTGACCTACGTACTTCCATGTACCAGAGTCTGGTTAGGACCAGGCTACTGTTTAGCCAGGTCTCACCCGAATCGCCGCTCTATGTTTGGTAAACTGTCTCTCTGCCTTTTAAGAAATAATACTTGTACCCGAAGAACACAAATTAAACTGGTAAATCAATTATAGAGATGGAGCAGCATATTTCTTTCACCTTCCATGTTGTACCATCTTTACATTGTGTAATTAAAAGCAGCATTGTGTACATTGTAAGCTACATTGCGAGCGTGTACAGTAGATAATTTAGAACGGTGAACAGACAGTGTTACCAGAGAATGTCTAATAAACTTAAACAGGCTCTGGTGTTACTGTCTAATAAAGACTTTGTTATGTCAATGACTGGAACTACTTAATCGGTGTTCATTATCACCTGATTATACGGACACCCCTGCAGCCAATAACAATCGAGTATTCACCATGAACATGGTATATACTGGGCGTATTAGCAATCCGGTCACTTGGCTTTCGAGCTACGCTACCTGCATTGCAAACCTTGACAAAACCTTGACATTAAAATATATATATATATATATATATATATATATTCTAGCGTCAAAAGTTCTGACAGGAGAATGTAGCTAACTGGGAACAGTGGGCCTAATGCTAGTTAGCATTGTTGCTACTGATATAGTGACATATTTTGCCAAGTATTTGCTTTTCAATTGTCAGTGCTCAGTCACAGAGTTTAGACAATAAAATATATATGTATTCTAGCGTCAACAAATCTGACAGGAAAATGTAACTGAGTAGCGCTAGCTAGCATTGTGATCGGTAACTGCAATCCGAATGAAACCAGACCAGAGACGTTTTTCTAGTTACAGCGAGCTAGCGTTAGGTCTAGCTAACTAACTAATTTGCCACAGGTTGCATTGATGTTCGCTTATATCTGGAGCCAGCAGTTAACCTCAGGCTAGTTGGCCTTTTTAAATATTTAGCTAGTAAAGGAACAGTTCAAATGCAAGAACAATAGCTACATTTATAATTTGCCATGAAAAAAATTGTTTATCACCAGAACGGCCGTTTCGAAATGTGCAATAAACTGCTAACTGACTTTTCTCATAAGTGTATTTTCAATGAAAGTGTATATAAATGACATTAAAGCGAAATCAAATATCTAAAGACCTATTTTTGGCCATACATTCTAATATTGATTGCACAGAATTTTGTAAATATTTCGAGTGGTTGTCAAAGAAACGATTTGCGGTCTCGGTGCTTCTGCTCATTTGCTTTTGAATACAAATTATTTGATTTTATTGGTTCATCAGTACAGTACTTGAATAGAAAAACGAATATTGACTGAATTTCATGTCAAGACTGAAATATTAAAGTTATCCAGCACTTATGGCAATTCTATCCGGTATGCTACAGTAAGAATTCTGTCCGTTGTCGTGTTGAGCGTGGTTGGCCATCTTAAATGTATTTTTGGAATACCCGGTCATAAAACGTTCTCATTACTTTTCATTGCATTTTTGGGTCTCTGTGCAAATTGTTTATTTAGTTCGATCAGTTCCTGATCTGTGCTCTGCATCTCCAGAAGGCCAGCCTGAGCCCTGTTGCCCAGTGACATTTGTGAAGGTAAATCTTTACTTTTCCTACAACTATACTTGTAGTACTCCTGTAAGGGAGACGTTTAACAGTAATACAAGACACTAAATAATTCATTTGTTAATAATTCGTTACACAGAACTTTATTATATTAAATATTAATCCAAAATGATTCACATATTTTACAAAATCAACAACAAACAAATAATGTCTGCATATGCAGGTAGCATTGCTAGTGCTAAATAACTATTTAAGTGGTTGGCTCCATGACGCCGGGTAAGTAGCTAGCTCCTGAAACTTATCACCAAAATAACAAAGAGGAACCTTTGATTAAGACATATTCCCTGAACTACTAGCCTCAACTCTCCTACGCCTTTAACTAATGCACAAATGCAGAAGGCTCGCAGATATAGTCAGTCTTACTAGAACGGCGTAGGTATGCATCGTTGCTAACGTGTGCTGACGACGTTGTGAGTGTGTGCATATGTGAGAAATACGCGTGAGTGACAGAGACGGAGGGAGACCAGGGAAAGGAAATGCAGCTGAATGAATACGCTGCGTGTTTCAACCTAAATATTGTAAAATAAAACATAACGCAAAATGTGGCAGCCAGTGTTGATTCTGTGGCGCACCGCCACAAATTATTCTACCAGTATGTGTGGGAAACACTTAAGTCCCACTGAATCGACCCTTATAAGACAGAGTATATTTACATGCCATATACTTCAAGGTATCACATAGTCAGTCATAAATTACTTTCTAATAACACAAAAGTTTGAAATTGTTTCTATTTTCTAGGCGTTCCAGATCTGTGCCAACATATCCAAGGTTCTTTTCTTTACAGTTCGGACTGCTTCTGGTTAAAGGTTGGTAATAAGTACAGGCTACAGTAGCCAGCGTTTGAGGTATGTAAACTATCTTATTTACTCTGTAAAGTCTTCAGATTATACTTCACTTTTTCATCCCAGCAAAGCCTACAGGTTTGTAATTACTATTACACATTAATCAGAATTTCAGCCATTTCATCAGTGTCAATACAGTCATGCCACGTAAGGGAAAGAAATCTCGGGCTGTAAAGCTGCGCTGGTCTAAATTGGACCTTTCAGACCCACGCTTACAGAGTGCAGAGCCACACAGAAGCGACAGTGACTGTGAACAAGTGTGTAGTCAACCTGTGGTGTCGTCCTCATGCCCAGCTCAGTTTACTGTTCAAGAGCACAATTGAAGTGTGATTGCCACTTCTGAAAATGATAATATTCAAGAACAATGCATCCCACAAAGGCAGATATCAGTGCAGGCGTCAACTCATCAGGGTTGTATTGGCTATGTAAAGTCAAGGAACAAGCAGTGTACATGCATGGCTCTGACATTTTTGGTGTATCACAATGAGGTTGATGACCTGAGGAAGGCTGATCTTGACAAGATACTGGACACGGGCAACAGATTGTATGACAAAACTATAAAACAGCTAAAGAGAAAAAAATATAAAAGCCAACACTTGACCATGGAGGAACTACCACACAGAATCAACACTGACCAACATGAGTACAATGTACTTAAATCTCCGGTGGAGATGGGACGCGTTAGAACCAGGGCAGACATTGACAACCAGGCTTGGTTGCTTAATCTCTCCACAAGACTTTAGTGTCTCTCTGCGGGTGTTACACATGCCCTCCTTATCATATCACCATATTGCATTGCTGTGTTCAGAGACAAGTCTGGAAGATATGGACTGTTTGATTCTCATTGTCGAAATGCAGATGGACTACCTGACAGAAATGGAAACGCGGTTATGCTTACTTTCACACATTTGAATGAGCTGGTTGCAAGGATTCATACTTTGTATGAATTGCTACTAACAGATTGCAGAGGCCCTATTAATGGACTACAGTATGACTTCATGCCAGTCGCATTTCAACTTGCAAGACATCTTTCAACGTCCAAGACATCCGGTGGTTCGCCATACCTATCAGTGCAATCTGAAAAGCCACAAAGTGAAAAGCATGTGGAGAAGGTGACACAGACCAAAGATGTAACACAAACTGGATTCCCACCCAACAAACATCTGCAGTCATTCAATGCACCATCCACACAAGGCATGTCAAAGGACAGTGATGCATTTTCCAAGTTAAATGTAGAACAGCAAAAAAGAGAAAAGAGAAGACAAAGAACCCAAATAATGCATGGTGCACACAACACCAGCAGATACAGAACAGATTTCAGAGAAAAGCAAAAAGAAACTTTGCGCCTAAAGTACCACAATGATCCTGGCTTCAAAAAACATCACTTAAATAAGCAAAAAGAAACAAAGCGCCACAGGTATCATGAGAAGAAAGGAAAAAGAAGCTTTGCGCCACAAGTACCACAACAATCCTGCTTTCAGGAGAAAACTAAAAGAAGATTTCCGCCACAAGTACCACAACAATCCTGCTTTCAGGAGAAAACAAAAGGAAGATTTCCGCCACAAGTACCACAACAATCTTGCTTTCAGAAGAAAACAAAAAGAAGTTATGCGCCACAAGTACCACAATGATCCTGCTTTCAGAAAACGTCATTTGCAACAATGCATCAGTTACATGAAAAGCAAGTGTCAAAGTGAAGCACAATTTAAGATGGCCCATTAGATGTGCTGTGCCTTGAAAGTAAGTAGGAAATACAGACAATGGACTCATTCAACACGTGAATACAATCAACCAGTGGACAACAGCCTAATGCAGACAGCTATATCCACTTTCAAGGAATGCATTAAAGCTGGCCCAACTTTTGTGTGCACAATGTGCCATCGCACCCTTTTTCCCAACCAAGTAAAGTGTTGCAATCGCAGCAATTACAAGAAGAATTCACACGTTGTTGCTGTCTGTTTGACAGGGCAATATGTCCATGTGTGCGACGATCAATGTCAAGGTCCTGAACAATGCACTGTACCAGAAGAAAGGAAGAAAGAGTGGATTTGTCACAGCTGTCATTCCCATTTGAAGGCAGGAAACAAATCATCCATCGCTGTGGCTAACAACTTGGAGCTGGTGCCCATTCCCCCAGAGCTCTGTAATTTGAACGTGCTGGAAAGACAACTTTTGGCCAAAATACTGCCATTTGCCAAGATTGTCACACTTCCTAAAGGTCGACAAGCAGCTATACATGGCGCTGTGGTGTGTATGCCATCCGAGGTGGAAACAACGGTAAATACTTTACCAAGACCATGCAGCTCATCCCAGTTATACAGAGTGAAGCTGAAAAGACGTCTGGTTTACAAAGGCCACCAGCTGTTTCACACTGTAAACATGAGAAATGTAGTAGCGGGACTCTCAAAGCTCATTGACACACACCCTGACTACAGAAACATTACAATCAGAGCTGATGAGAAAACTGATGATGATAATGATGATCCGATGGACCTTGATAGCGATGATGAAACTGAAATGATGGAGGTACTTAATCGCATAGAAAGTGCTGATCTTTCAGAGCTAAAGTCTGCAGCTGTACAGCCTGCTTATGAGCAACAGGAACACCATGACCAACAACCTTCCAATGCAGAGACTGAGAAAGCTGCACTAAGACCTGGAGTTGGCTTGGACAGTTGTTTACAGCCAAATGACCTTGGAGAAGAAACACTGACCTACGGGGATGGGATTTTCAGCATCGCCCCAGCACAAGGAAACACACCTGTTAGCTTTTCCCAAGTCCCAAGGCTTGAGGCAATGGCTTTCCCTGTTCAGTTCCCTACTGGAAGGAATACATTAGATGAGACAAGACAAGTCAAACTATCCCCAAGCATGTATTTCAATGCAAGGCTTTTCTGTGTTGACACTCGTTTTGCAAGAGACCAAAGCTACCTGTTTTTCGCGCAGTTTGTCACAGAGACTCACCTGGCATAAAGCAGCATGTCAATTCAGTTAAGGAAAGGAAAATCCAAGACCAAGGACGGACGGAAAATATCCAACAAGTTGCTCCAGGACAAACGTGAGGTTGAGAGGTTGGTGAGAAACAGAGATGCTACAAGATTCATGCAACCACTGAGAGGGACTCCAGCTTACTGGGATATAACTATTATGGGATAGAAGGATTTACTCGCCATGGTCAGACAATTAGGAAAGCCAACTTCCTGACCTTCTCTGCTGCAGAATTCAGATGGCCAGAGGTAATCACAGCCATCAAAGCACAACAAGATCAACGGGTGGATTTTTCTGAGCTAGACTGGGCTGAGAAATGTGACATTCTCAGAAGTAACCCTGTAACCACCATGCGCATGTTTGACAAGAGGGTTGGTGCTCTGATGAGACAGTTGCTGTTGGGTCCTGCGCAGCCAATCGGTGAAGTTATCGATTACTTTTACCGGGTAGAATTTCAGGCGAGAGGAAGCCCCCATATACATTGTCTCTGTTGGGTAGCAGGAGCTCCTATCGTCGAAGAAGACCGGGATGACGAGGTATGTGACTTGTGGATCGCTACATTTCATGCCAGCTGCCTGATGAAGACAAACAACCCTTACTTCACAGATATGTCACGGACGTTCAAATGCACAGCAGAAGTCATTCCAACTCATGCAGGAAAGGTAACAGAGTGTGCAGATTTGGATTTCCAAAACCACCTATTAAAAAAACGCGCATAACTTACCCTGTGCCACATGAAGAGGAAGGACCACCCCAAGAACATGCAATGGCACCACAAGCAGCCAAGATCAAACTGAAACCGGTCTGGGACTTGCTAAATGACCAAAAAGCACAGGTTGAAGACATGTCACAGCTTTTGGCACAGTGTTATATGACATTTGATGAGTACGACACGTATGTTGAGTCGTTGACCTCCGCAAGCGTCATTTTAATGAAGCGTGATATCAATGACTGCTGGGTGAACAACAGATTTGCTAATGGCGTGGAACGCAAACATGGACATCCAGTACATTCTTGATGAGTATGGTTGCATCATGTACATGCTCTTCTACCAAGCCAGAGCGTGAGATGAGTGACTATCTCAAAATGATAGTCAAAGACATGAGCCCAGAAAATCAGACGGAACGAGAAGAAATGAAAGGTGTTCTTCAGGCTTCTTCCAAACACAGAGAGGTCAGCGTCCAGGGGCCTGTACTACGAATCAAGATCAACATGCTCTGGATTACTTTCAGTTACCCGGCTACGCGAAGCCTAACAATCGCAGTCACGATAAGCGGTACTACGACGGCAGTTATCAACTCTCTAACTCAACCCAGATCTTTCCAATCTGGAGACGTGCGCGTTCACATAAAGGGGCGGTGTTTGCATTGTATGTCCAATTGCAAACATGGACAAAACAAGAGCCGCATATTTCACGCAGGAGGAGCAGACAATAATCTTACAAACTTTGTCTACTCCTCCTGTGTGAAATATTGTAATACAAGCATATCAGGAATACAGACTTATAATACAGGCAAAATTCAAAAAGTCGCTGCTGCCAAGCTGGCAGGAAATAGCATACGCTGTAAATGCGTAAGCTAGGCCTACATGACTTATTGAAGATGTGACCATAATTACACGGGTGCATTCCACAACGTTAAACTTGTGTTGCTGTATTATTTTAGTTGCAACCCTGCAGTGGCAAACGATCGTTGGAGCAAATGCTAAATAAATATAAAACCATAATTCAAAACGGTAAGTAGCAGTAGGCAATACTTGCACATATTTTAAGGCCAACAAGTACAAGGCTGAATTGCCTGAATAAGTCCCTTTTGTAGGACATTGTATAGCTACAAAAGACCTATAGAACAATAAAATTGCCTGCAGCCAACATGAAGAAAAATTAGGCAACTGGTGGCAGCAGGTTGGAAGCCCAGGCATATGTATGTAGGGCTGTTTTGGCAGCCCCTTTGTCACTGGTCACCCAGACACTCGTCTGGGACAGTCGTTGATTTACATGAATGCTAAAATGACAATCACACCTTAATGACACACCTCTGGAGAGGTGGTCTCAACAGTTGAAGAGGAAGGTGGACAGAGGAAGACTCTGAAATTATCATTAAAAGTTGTGTTCTTGAAAATAAGGTTCTAAACAGCTTTGTTTGATATGCTTTTGTTTCTTATTTTATGTATTACATGCTTGTAATAATCTTAATACTGTAACATGTACATGTACAGGGTTTACAGAGTTTGTGCCTACAGCAGACCAACATGTGTTTAACATATTCCCCTGTCTTGCAAGGGAACCACTTGGTCTACTGTAGCCTTGATTAATGATCCAATTTGAATTTGTATGCGATTAGACTACTTTTCAGTCATGTGACCGGTGTCCCCACTTTAGTCAGGTTTGGGTGTATATAGGAAGAAGTGTTACCAATCACTTCGAGTTTGGTTTACGATACAGCTCCGGTGCGTTAGGCGCCTAGTCTTCATTGTGACATACCTTTGTTAACCATTGCTCTGAAGGTATGTTTTGTATTTGATGATATTTCATTATCATTGTATTGATTATCTTGCTATTTAGATAATAAACTATTATTGTGCATTTTGACGTTACTTGTTCTCTTTGAAACGTATCTATCAGGCTACGGCAGTGAAAACTTAGATCTAGTCTGGTTGATGCGGCTAACTGATTATAAACATAGACTTTTGAGTAGGTTTTAACTTAAGGCCTCTGAGTCACTTACAGTGGATCTCCACGCTCCGAAGGAATTTACCGGGGCCTCTGAGTGATCGATTACATATCCTACTAGGTCGACTATGGTTAAATCTATATTATAGTAGAGATAAATGACTGTTTAGTGAACACGCATACTTTAGGGTCGGTGCTCTGATCAAGCAGACGATTTTTACCTACGTCAGAGTTTCATGTCATTAACTGTTTAGCGCTTGAGGTTACAGGTAACGCACTTGTGCACGTGTCTTAAAATTGGAGTCAGATATTAACGAGTAAATTATCTCCCTGAGAATCTAACCTAAGGTGAATTGTGGTTCCCAAGCCAGGGACGAACACCAAGCGTCTCTGGCCTTTCGATTCACCGACTACATGTATGTTTCAAGTAATCTATGTGACCATGTTCATTCAACAATTATTTATGAATATTGTAGGAGTGAAATGTATTACTGTTCTCTGCAGTGCCAGGAAATACAGTGGTGTTGCTGCCACCACCCACTGTCATCCCACGGTGCCATACAGAGGTAACAGTGAAACTAATAGTCATATGCCAGTATGTATGCCGTATGTGGTTGCTGAAAATTGATCAAATATACTATTTACTTTTTCAAGTGGAGGTCCCAGATGATCAGGAAACTGTGTCTGGCTGCTGATTTGGGGGTAAACTTTTGAGTTTTATTTACCACTTGCAACACAGATGGTGAGAGTGTGTCAACGTGTGGCTCTGATGGAAGTGTCTGTAATGACTTGATAATGGTGGTGGTTTCAACATAAGACACAAGTCCTTAAAGTGCTCATTTCAAATATGACTCAATTGATTAAATTTCTAGGGTGTTAAACTCAGCAGGAAGAGGAACTTCTTCATCCCCCTGAGCCTAGGGCCTCCACTTTAAGGCCAAGACAAAGACACAAGGTATAAGCAATGAACCACAGTAGTCAAATGGACACCTTCAACTTTCTCCAAGTGTGCCTTTCAAAGGGACAATGTTCTTCATTTGTTTCAGGTCGGAGCAGACAATGTGAGGGCCCTGTGTAAAAGAACCCTGGAGCTCGATTATAAGAGGCTTTTAATTAAAAAAAACAAGGCTGGAGACAGAGAAACTGGAATATGAGAAGAGATAGTACATGACTGAATGAATGACACTAAACTTAATTACACTGACATATTTTTCCTGTTCCTAGGGGAGGAGGAACACATGACGATGTATTTGTTAAACTTTTGTCTACGTTTTGATCTTTTTGTGGCTTTTTTGTTGTGCCTTTTGAAACTTTTGTGGGGGTTTTCACCACTTCTCTCTTTCAATGTCCTATTTATTATTTTTGAAAAATGCTATAAAAGTGAATGAAACATCAAAATTCAATGAAAGTAGTGAAATGGTCATTTATGTATCACTTGTGAAGAGCTTTGTACAGATATCCATTGTTCTTTTTGGTTTGAAAAAGGTTTTGTTTGAAAGAAACCCCAATTTTCTGACATGGAAATGATTAGAAAATGGGTCAAAGCAACCCAAGGACAAAGGGGTTAAGGGGAGACACCCCAGTGAATAGGCATAACATATCAATATAAAACCAATAGTAGGTCAAATAATGTTTTCATTACTAGTTTCCTGTAAATATAGGCCTATGTTTAAATGAGCAAATTATTAAGTTGTAAAATATGATATTCTTTGCATACATTTCCAGAACGGAAATCAGAACATTGAGTGAAAAACCTTGTTTCATTTTGTCAACATATTAGAGTCCAAAGTTTTTACAAAGGGCACTTTGGATAGCATATCTATTTTTCATCACTCCGCATCACCCACACTATAAAACTACCCATGACGAGATAACGAAACGCTAGTCTGTGGGACTGAGTGCACAGTTTCAATGCGTTGCATTGGCAACATACGGCTCAAGAAGCTGGCAATATACGTAATTCCCTCTGTTAAGAATCTATATCTTTCAGAAAGATACTCATGAGGGAATGCGAAAGGCTTTTGTTGGTCTCTAAATGTTCTGGCTCATCTGAGCGCACCTCTCACTATCCGCGCACCAAGCTGCACAGGATCTACTATGAACGGTGACAACATTATCGTTAAGAATGAGTTAATGGGCGGGGTTTATATACCGGTTGATCTCTGATCTCCAACTTATCCTGCTCCCGACCAGGTTAGCCGTTCAGCATGTGTTACCATGGCGATCTACCCCGTTAACAAGTGATCCACCGTCGTAGTACAGAAAACCCTGGGTTGAACCTGAAGTTACCTCGCTAACGCCAAATCTTGATTCGTAGTACAGGCCCCAGGAGTCTGTGGCCCGTACGTGCAGCCTGAAAATGCGAGGTTTTATTTTTACAAACGCGTGACAACGCACTGAGAATGAGTCTCCCGCTTAGCGCGTTGCAGAAGAAACCAGAAGAAAGTGAGAATGTGTGGATGACGGGTATACCCGACAAATACAGAGCCAGGCCTGAAACGCCAGAGTTTGAAAACATGTGTCTTGCAGACTTTGCATCAGATTACAGGATTGTCTACGGAAAGGAAACAGAAGAATCTGTCAGTCTATTGAACAACATGGGAATGATCCAGAAACGCACCAGAGGGAAGCCTGCAGTCATCAGATATGCTCGCTTTTCAGAAAAAAAGGACCCTGAGAACTTCTACGGAAGATTGCTCAAACTCTACCTCCCCCATTGGTAAGAGTCATCACTGAAAACGGACATGTTCCCCACACACCAGGAGTTTTACAAACATGCCCATGTGAGATTACCAGGAACACGCGAGATATGCGCAGTGACTGCAATTGTTCAGATAAACCAACAGAAGTTTGAACAATACAGTAAGATAGTGGAACAAGTCTTAAACGACTACATGCAGAACGGCCCTGTGGAAGATGCTTGGAACACCATCGCCCCAGAAGCTGAGTTGGAGAAGTTGGAATGTATAGAAGAACGAAAACAAGCAGAACCACTTCACGAGAATGAACAAGATGATGTTCCAGAGTTTACACGTGAGAAGCAAACTGGAGGGATTTCATTTACTGTAAAGGCCCCACAAATGTGCCCAGATTTTGTCCGCAAAATGTATCGAAACCTAAACCGGACACAAGCTGGCGCATTCTACTTGGTTCGTCAGTGGTGCGTTAACCGTGTGCGTGGCCTAACTCCTGACCCTTTCTTTTACTTTGTCACTGGTGGCGCAGGCACAGGAAAATCTCACCTCATCAAGTGTGTTCATGCTGAGGCAACAAAAATACTCAGTAAACTGCCTAGACTATGCGAGGAAACTGACATATCCATGCCAACCGTTTTACTGACTGCACTTACAGGAACTGCTCCTTTTAACATTTCAGGCAACACTTTGCATTATGTCCTGAAGTTGCCACGATGCTTAAAGCCACCGTACCAAGGACTTGGAAATCTCATAGATGAGGTGAGGGCCCAGCTGTCAAACGCCGAGATCATCATTATTGACGAGGTGTCAATGATTTCAAAGCCCTTGTTTGCCTACGTCAACTGGAGATTACAGCAAATCTAAGGCAGTAAGAAACCGTTTGGTGGCATGTCGGTACTAGCTGTAGGAGACTTTTATCAGCTCCCCCCACTGGGAAGAAGTAAACCGCTCTGCGTGTTTGAGGAAGATACAGATGACTTCTGGAAAGACTACTTTCAAATGATCACACTGACGGAGATTATGCGACAGAGAGATGATGTTGCATTCGCTGAGCTTTTGAATAGAATCAGAGTGAAGCAGAAGACTGACGCCTCAAGCAACGATGACAAAGCTCTGCTTCATCAGGCTGTGACTGACCCCGCCCGCTGCCCTAATGACGTACTACACATCTTTTCCACCAACAAAGAAGTTGATAAACATAATGCTGCAACTGTGTCTGTCCTCCATTCAAACGTCATCAACATAGATGCAGAGGACTATAGAAGAGACCCTAAAACTGGAGTGATGAAGAAGCAACACCATCCTTTTAAAGGACTAAAGGACAATCTGCTTGACATGCTACAAGCAGCTGAAGGTGCCCGAATCATGATCACCAGAAACATAGATGTGGAAGACGGGCTTGTTAACGGGACATTTGGCAAGATTGCGAGAATAGTCACCCAAACAGAGAATGGTGTTACAGCTATTAACTCGCTGGGACTTGTGCTGGACAATCCAAATGCAGGACAAAGGTATCGGGACAATTCATCAGGTGAAGCTGGAAACTTGGTGTACATAGAGAGGGTAGAGGAAAACCTGAAACAAAAAGGAGTGGTTCGCAGGCAGTTTCCCGTCAGGTTGGCTTTTGCATGTACAATTCACAAAGTCCAAGGAATGACAACACAATCTGCAGTGGTTTCGTTAAAACGTGTCTTCCAACCCGGAATGGCTTACGTGGCTCTGAGTAGAACAACTTCACTGCAAGGACTGAAAATGACGGACTTTGATGAGAAGAAAATATTTTGTGATCCTGAAATCACAGCATCACTGGACTCAATGGCGAGAGCATCGTTGGACAGCACTGTGCCACTTATCAAGTATCAACAGACCACAAGCGAGTTGCGAACATTGACAATAATCCACCACAACACGGAAGGATTACCAGCTCACATTGAAGATATCAAGTCTCATCATCAGTTAACACTTGGAGATGTTTTATGTTTTACCGAAACTCATCTATCAGGATCTTTTGTTGCTGAAAGTGTACAGCTGGAGGGCTACAACATGTTCAAACGCAACAGACACCTTTCTTACACCAACCATCCTCACATTGCGAGTAAAGGGGGAGGTGGTGTCGCTATGTATGTCAGAAAACATTACCATGCCTGTGAAAAGCAGTATCTTCAAAATGTGACCGACTTGGAGTTTTTGGTTGTCAAACTGGAGTCCCCTGTCAAAGCTTTGATTGCTGTTGTGTACAGACCACCGGATTACAATATTGGCCACTTCCTTTCAAACCTGCAAAGCCTCTTGGAATCTTTAGACGTTATGGATTGCCAGCCTATCGTACTTTGTGATTTCAACGAAGATTTACTGTCCAGTGGAAAACAGCCAATATCCAACCTTCTTCAGTCAAGAGGATACACACAACTAGTGAGAGAAGCCACCACTGAGAAGAACACACTGTTGGATCATGGTTACATCTCCCGAGCACAAGACTGTCTCCAATCAGGATTATTGCAAATTTACTACAGCTATCATGATCCTGTATATTGTATTCTAACGTCTAACATCTAGGGCAAAGAAAAAACATGACTCTCCAAACAGTCAGCGGCTCCAAAGTCTTCCAACACAGGATCTCATCAACACGACAAGAAGATGTCACGCCACAACAGCCGACCAGCCACTCAACTCTGGTGTTTTTTTTTTTGATGACATCTTGGTGATATGGGACAGGGGGCCCTAATAGAGGGTGACTCCTTGTTAAGCCAAGATGTCACGCCACAAAAAACCACCAGCATCTCCAGCCTTCCAAACCAACGCAGGATACCAACGGTTCAAACAACGGATTCACAGGCTCTCACGTTCTACCTTGGCCGTTGAGCGGGATTTGTACAGCACTTTGGTCAACATAAGGTGTTTTTAAATGTGCTTCATAAATAAATTTGACTTGACTTCTCTATGTTGGTAGTGTTACGGTTTTATCCCCCTCACTAACCTCCCCCCCCCCCACACACACACACACAGAAAAGAAATACATTTTTACAATCTGTTAGTGTTCACTTTTTTATAGATCATGTTATTTGTGTTACGTTTCAAACCGACCAGCCAGTCAACAACTTTCCAAATCAACGCAATATCACAGCACAGCAGCAATTTGTCACACCAGAACAAAAGGACCAACAAAGCAACTCACCACCAAACGACAACCAACCAGCACTTTTCATCATATGGATAGTACGCCTCCAACCCTCCATTTCACGTTGTCTGATCAAGTGGGCCTGTGCGGCACTGACAGACCAACCAGCACTTGTCATTATATGGATATTGCGCCTCCAACCCTCCACGTTGTCTGATCAAGTGGGCCTGTGCGGCACTGACAGACCTAACTCTGGTGTATTTTTTTATGACATCTTGGTGATATGAGACAGGGGGCCCTAATACAGGGTGACTCCTTGTTAAGCCAAGGTGTCATGCCACAAAACCCACCAGCCACTCAACAGCCTTTCAAACCAACACGTCTCATGGGCACAGCAGCAATATGTCACGCCATGGCAACTCACCACCAAACAACAACCAACCAGCACTTGTCATCACATGGATATTGCGCCTCCAACCCTCCACATTGTCTGATCAAGTGGGCCTGTGCGGCACTGACAGACCAACCAGCACTTGTCATTATCTGGATATTGCGCCTCCAACCCTCCACGTTGTCTGATCAAGTGGGCCTTTGCGGCACTGACAGACCTAACTCTGGTGTATTTTTTGATGACATCTTGGTGATATGAGACAGGGGGCCCTAATACAGGGTGACTCCTTGTTAAGCCAAGATGTTACACTATAACCAGCAATCCACCAAGCCAAGACAATGGACCAACCCAAAAACGGAGCAGCTAAAGGCAACAAACCAGCGTGTCTGACTGTATTTTTCCCACCTTAAGACCTATCTTTTTTCTTAAACATTCTAGTCTGCAAATTAGGTAGCATTTTTTTTTTTGATGTTAGGCATGTCCTATAAATATGTCTAGTTTTTACTGTACAGCACTTTTTCATGTTTGTCTATCCATCCCCCCCACCCCCCAAAAAAATAAATAATCATTTTTTACACTCTGTTGATGTTCACTGTGTTTCAGTTCATGTTTGTCTACCCCCCCCAAAAAAATCATTTTTACACTGTTGATGTACACTGTGTTACAGTTCATGTTTGTCTATTCCCATCCCCCCCCCCCCCCAAAAAAAAATAAATAATCATTTTTTACACTCTGTTGATGTTCACTGTGTTTCAGTTCATGTTTGTCTACCCCCCCAAAAAAATCATTTTTACACTGTTGATGTACACTGTGTTACAGTTCATGTTTGTCTATTCCCCCCCCCCCCCCCCCCCCAAAAAAAAAAAAAACCTTTTTACACTCTGTTGATGTTCACTGTGTTACAGTGCGTTCACACTGCAGCGGGGCGGGCAGAGCGGGGCGTAGGCTTCCAATTCATTTTCAATGTAACCAGGCGTTGACGCCCGCGTAGGGCATTGTGGGAAGGCGAGCGGGGCGTCGACGCTCGCGTAGGGTATTGTGGGAAGGCGAGCGGAGCGGCGAAAGTTGGATTTTCTGAACTTTATGTAAATGACGAGCGTGAAAACGCCAGCGATGGCCAATCAGGTTGGTTTCTTGTTTCTTGTAACGTAGCAACTGTTGGTCATGGTAAACATTTCTAGGTTTGACAATTTCAAGATGGAAGAGCAACTCATCGTATGTGTGTCTTCATACACAATATTGTATGATACGTCTATGTTCGATTACAGAGACATAAACAAAAAAAATGATGTCTGGCGCAGGGTTGCTGAGGTTGTCGGCGTCCCTGGTGTGTTTTATTTTGTACTTTGATTCAGTTTCTTCACATTACGTAACTTTCTTCTGTGCTAGCTGCATAGTCTAGCTCAGAGGTCGCCAACCTGTCGATCGCGATCGACGTGTCGATCTCGGAGACTTTCCCTGTCGATCTCCAAATTAATTTCAGAAATACTGATCTCCGACTAATTCATGAACGCGGAGGATTCTTAAACTGAACGCGCGTTCTCTTGTACCTGGATTTGCATATTGGCCTGTGCGTGTTGCAAAGCAATTCACCGACAGAATAAATGGGCGTTTTTTCCCGAAGACGACCTTTGAGAGACCTGCTATCCCAGGATACCTGTGGGCGTGGTTGCCGTTGGTTTGTTTATTTACCCGGCCGTGTTGTCCACATAGTGTTAGCAAGCATGGCAGAGGCACCACGAAAGAGGGCGAAAAACTACAGTTTCCATCATGAATGGGAGGAGGAATTCATCTTTACCTTGGTAAAAGACAAGAGTGTGTGTATGTTGTGCCACCAGCCACAGGCACTGTCTAAGCGAGGGAATTTGGAGCGGCACCACAACACTAACCATCCGAAATTCAAAGACTGCTATCCACCAAAGAGCGCAATCCGCGCCAAAAAAGTTCAGGAGCTGAAAGTGGAGTTGAAGGCTCAACAGTCGCTTTTCTCACAACCTACGTCTCAAAGTAAGGCTGCAACTGAGGCGTCATTTCGTATTAGCCACATTTTGGCTAAACACAAGAGACCTTTTACAGATGGGGATTTGTTTAAGGAACTATTGACCGTCACCGCAGAGACTGTTTGCAGTACCTTCAAAAACAAAGAGGACATAAAAGCTGCATTCCGTGCTGTGCCTCTTGGTCCTACAACAGTGACACGAAGGATCGAGTTACTGTCGGATAACGTTGGTCAACAGGTGTTGGAGGACTTGTCACTCTGTGAATATTTTTCACTGCAGTTTGATGAATCGCTGGATGTAATGGACACGGCTCAGCTTGTTGTATTTGTCAGAATGGCTTTCCAGGACTTTACAACAAAGGAGGACTTCCTCACTCTTCTCCAATTAAAAGAGAGAACGAGAGGTGAGGATATTTACAACGTTTTTAAAAGCTATGTCCGTGAAAAGAACATCCCCATTCAGAAACTGGTGGCAATCACTACCGATGGGGCACCGGCAATGTGCGGTGTGCACGCTGGTTTTATAGCACTGTGCCGTAATGATCCGGATTTCCCTGACTTCATGAAGTATCACTGTGTGATTCATCAGCAAGCCTTGGCTGGGAAAGTTGTGGACTTTTCTCATGTCATGTCACTGGTGGTCAAAGTGGTAAACTCGATTCGAGCAAAAGCGCTTCAGCATCGCTTATTCAAGGCGTTATTGGATGAGCTCGATTCGGCGTATGGAGACCTGCTTCTGCATGCTGATGTCAGGTGGTTGAGTCGCGGAAAAGTGCTGCAGCGATTTGTTGACTTGCTGCCTGAGATTAAGACGTTTCTGTCGAAAAGGAACGAGGAGCACGAGGAACTTTCAACGGATGCGTGGCTACTGGACCTGGGGTTTCTGACGGACCTAACCGGAAAACTGAACTCGCTCAACCACGAACTCCAGGGAAAAGACCGGCACCTCCTCCACATGATCAGCGCAGTGAATGCGTTCAAGGCCAAACTCTGTGTCTGGACCACGAATCTGAGGAAAGGGACGCTGACACACTTTACAAACCTGGAAAAAATGTCACAGTCCATCAAAGACTCTTCTGACTTTCACCCTGAGCAGTACTGTGTGCACCTGGACAAACTGGCAGCGGAGTTCAGTCGACGTTTTGGTGAGTTAGAAATCATGAAGGATATTGCTGCATTTCTTTCAAACCCATTCCTGCCTATTAATACAGAGGAGGTTGCAGACCAATTCGAGAAAGCATTTGCTTTGCCAAGTGGAGTGGACATGGAGATGCTTGATTTGCAAAATGACATTGAGCTGAAAGCCAGGTCAAGGGACAGTGACTTTTGGGGACTTGTCAGCCGAGAGAAGTTTCCTCTCCTCAGTGCATGTGCACTAAAAGTGAGTGCCTACTTTGGATCGACCTACCTCTGTGAAATGGCATTTTCACAGATGAAAATCACCAAATCCAAGTACAGGAGCCGGCTTACTGACAGACACCTCACAGACTGCCTCAGACTGGCTGTCTCTGCTTATGAGCCAAACTACAAGGCACTCACAGACAGTGTTCAGTCACAGCCATCACACTGACTTGTCACATGAGAAATTTGTCAGTGTTGTGTTGTAACTTCAGTTTATAAATAAAACCGTTCATATCCAGCCTGCTCATTGCAAAAGTGTTTTTTCTTGTTCATATTGTTCACAAAGTGTTTGATTTCATTCAATTACAATAAGGCCAAATATAAAGTTAAGTTGTAAGTTCAGTCTGGAGTCTGTTCTGTCTCTCAACGCCTCAATAGGTAGATCTTCGGGTCACCAAGGCAAAGGTCGGTGATCTTTGGCCTAAAAAGGTTGGTGACCACTGGTCTAGCTAGCTCACCCGGCACACGATTGACATTCAACGCTGAAATGCTGGCTGGCAGCCACTCACTATCCATACAGTGAATGTGTAGTGGCAAGTCATAATCTAGCGATTGATTTGCAGACATTTCGAGTAATATAATAAAAGGTTACACATGTCAACGTTTATGTCTGATACATCTTTTTTTCCAGCCGGAACAAGACCCGTTCCATAGAGTGCAGGTGGCATAAAATCTTTCACTCGGCCTAAAAAAAGTGTGGAAAAAGATAACCTATTGTGTGCTGTAGATAAGATCATGTCAGATCTAGAATGCGTGTCGGATTTTTGCTTAATGTGTGTAAAAGTTGTATTTTGCCACCGCATTTGCCATGACATTATACAAACTACAACAGTGATTTAAGTGAACTACAGCTCTGAATGAATCTGTCTGACACGCCCCCGAGCGTGGGGCACTGTGGGAAGGCCGGCGGTGCTGAGCGGTAAAAAAAGTCTGCAGTGTGAACGCACCGTTACAGTTCATGTTTGTCTACCCCCCCCAAAAAAACATTTTTACACCGTTGATGTTCACTTTGTTACTTTTATCCATGCATTGATGTTTATTGTGTTGTTTCATGTTTTAACGTCTGTTGTTTTGTCACCCGTTCTATTCAGTAGGTGCGGTGGGCAGCTGTGGAGCAGTGATCAGGCACCACCTCCAGATTTATAGCTTATGTTCATTCAGTTACAGTTTGTGTAAATGTTGTAAATCTGTATATATTTTGTATCCATCGTGTACACTAGGAGCAGTGAGCAGCTGCAGAGCATTGAACGGTGACCAACTCCAGATCCATTTCTAATTCTCAACACTGGTCATTCTGGAAAAGTGTGTACAAGTCTCAATTATCCAGATAAATTAAAGTGCACCAGTTCTCAATGTTCTTGTGATTCCATTCACATTGAATATGAGATACAGGTACTACAAGGGCACCAATAATAACCATTTAGGACAGTATTTATAATAAAATAATTTAAATGTACCTGTCGTTGAAATAAAATAAACCTGAACTTGTCCAGAAGGGATTTAAAGTGTGCTTTTTTAAATATTTGTTTGTGTAAATCTGATACCTTTTGCGGGAGACACAACACCAAATCTATATGATGCTTAGAATTATTTAGAAATTCAAATATCCACTTTAGATAGACTTGTTGCTGGAAATCCTAACCTGGAAAATTGGACTACAGTTTTGAAGGAATTTTATTTTTAGAAATTTAACACAAATGTCATGTAATAAGTTAAAACATGTTCTTTAAATAACATTCCCATATCCTTATCCTTTAGTCGCTTTGGATGAGTAATTTGTATATATATATGTTGCTTATCAACTGGAGAAAATTTTATGTTATATGTTTAATTACAAGTTTACAAAATTACACGTCAACTAATAGTTGCTTTCCAGGAATTGGTAACCAGATAACGGGACGAGTTGACCAACAACCTACACAAATGTTCTTTGCTGTCTAACACCAATGTAAAAACACACTGAATGGTTGATATCAGATAAACACCAGGAGACTATGGGCAGCTGGGACAGCCGCAAGCACACCCACACAATTTCCTCAGAAATTGTATGCTCTCTAGTTTTGAGTTTGTAATGTCACTAAATAATAGCCTATTGTAAATTCTGTGTTGCATTTCTGACGCAGAGCATTGGAGTGAACAGCGTGCTTGTTAAGATCAGGCAAATCCCCACTGAGGCCTTTGTAGAGTGTGCTCCTGTGTGGAACATAAAACTTTCATGAGTGGAAAGTGGCATATCCACACAGGTATTTTAATTCAAACAGGCAACATATTGGAATACATCGACAATATTCAGGTTTTACCTTACACCATCTTTGGTTGCTCTACACTTTGGTTTAGCAGAAAGCACAGCCGTTTTATCCACAGGGCCTGGCTTTACACCCTATCAAGTTATGCAGAATACAGTTACAAGTTACGTTTATGTTTAGTCATTTAGCAGACGCTCTTATCCAGAGCGACTTACAGTAAGTACAGGGATATTCCCCCCAAGGCAAGTAGGGTGAAGTGCCTTGCCCAAGGACACAACGTCATTTTGTACAGCCGGGAATCGAACAGCAAACCATCAGATTAGTTGCCCGATTCCCTAACCGCTCCCCCCACCTGGCTCCCTCAAATTAAATATAGTTAGAAAATATATCATATAACTGCTCTATAATTACAGTGCAAACTTACCAAAGTTCTGGGCTTGTTCCACTGCAGTTCTCCTTCATTACAACTTAGCACAGGAGGGACCACTGGCACCTTCAGCTGAGAGTAATGTGCTGACAGGAACAGCAAAGCGACACAGTGGTTGCATAAAGTTGCTCCAGCAACACATGTGCAGCTGTGATGAAGCAGCTCCACAGGACTGGAATCTTTCAGTACCTTCCACCTGCTTAAATAAAATGTCATAGTAAATATTTATCTTAGCTTGGTCACTGTTTAACCATTCTTTTAGGACACAATCTAATATTCTATAATCACAGATCAAATGTCATTTATTTCTATATGTTGGATTAAAGTATGTTGTATAATAAGCCATTGCCAACTGCATTAAATCAAGATCCATAATCGTTTTTCTTTGAAACATGATAACCTAATACCTTTAACACAAGATTGCATCTTAAATGACCGACTGAGTTGGGGAAAACTTGAATACGAACGCATTTAACCCAGAGGGGATCAGCTAGGTAAACTTACCTGCCTAATGAAGATCATTATATTTGAGAGTTATAATAAACGTAACTGACCTTAACTAAATCCCCAGGAACATCAGGAACGCGGGGTTATTAAACTAACAAGCTTATAAGTGTTGGCTGAACCTGAACTTGAGTTTATCAATCCTAACTTCACCATACACTAAGACTGAGGTTTCTCAGCTTTCCTCATAGACCTGTAGCACAATGCCCTGACCACGACTTCCCTTGTGTCCTGGACTTTATTAGAAACTGAGAGGGGCAGAAATATAAATGATAATACATAAAAACGGACCGTTAGCGTTTAAAAAAAAAAGAAAAACAAACTACTACACTACAAATGAACACATCGCTAACTAGCTTAGCCGCTAGCCGACCGGAACACCACATTCAACTACTTACCCTCATAATTGTGCAGATAACTGGATATGTACAGTTTGAATCCCTTGTCCCGCTTGCTTGTTGGCGATGGACGTCACTGACGCTTATTTTAGGCAGGTCTTGGAGACATCTACTAAAGCTGAGCATTTTGGAAACTCAGGCGATCGCCTCCGGAAACTGATTTGCCGAATTTTGGCTACAGCGGAAGTTCGTCAGTACGATTGTGCACACAATTGTTTTGGCGACAAATACGTTGTTTTGTTTTTTTACTTCAGGTTTTCAGGTGTTTGCTGAAAAAGAAAGGAATGTGCAAAGAAAATAAACATTGATCCAACAGCAGTGAGGCATAGCTGTATCTGTATCAAACAAAGAACTTTGGGAGCAGTTACACTTAGGCGGTTCAAACCTTTACATGTAATCTCCCTCAAATTCACCTCTGAGGTGGGTTCAGGGTAATCCTGATTTTTAGAATCAAACTGATCCAGATTTCCCACTAAAGTTTTGAAATGGTCAACAGCAGTTTTTTATCCGGATCAAAGTCAGGATTGGATTCCTGAATCTTAATCTTCAGGATCAGATTTGCTTTGAAATACCTGTTTTTAGGGTCTGATCAGGATTTAATCCAATCCAGGAGGATTAATCCTGTGGGATCATTTCGAAATACCGGCCCCTGGGTTTCAGTATTGATTAGCCACTCTCTTCTATCAATTAGCAGTGACAAACCTTCCCCGTAGCCTGCCAGCCTATCATTGTGATGCCGTGCCTTTAAATACTTTTCTCTCCCTGTTTAGTTTGTCCATGCATCCTAGCAAAGTGCACGACCCTCCACCTCCCCGTCGCCACCCGGTGCCTTCGTTTCATGCTCCTCGGCTCCTCCGGCTGTGGCGTTGGCTGCCGCCGCCACCACCACCACCGCCTGGACTCCATGGGGGATTCCTCTTCGGATACTGGGCAGACGCCCTTTGATCATTTAATTCCCCATAAGGTTGTCTAAGCTCCAAACACTTGTAGTTAAATCTATCATCTCTGGAAATAAACATCCATTTATTTATCTCAGGTCTCTCCTGATTGAAGTGTGGGTTAAGCTTTCTATCCATCATGACAAAGTGTTAGTTACCTAGCTATAGTCTGGCTCTCAGCAACTGATATTAGTTAGCTAGCTAGCTACCCACATGACTAATGGGTTGAATAGACAGCTAACTAACAAGTTTTTTTTTAGCTAGATGAGCGAAGCAGGTTCAGGCATGGCACTCGCGCAGCGTGCGTCATACCACCGATCGCCGTGTCTTAGCCCATAGGCTTAGCTTGATAGGCGGCGCTATAAAGCCGTCACATGCACGCACACGCATCCTCGTTTACCTTTGTGTTCTGCGCTGCTGCCATTGCTGGTCGCTTCCCGTTCTGTGTCTTGTGTTGGCCTGTCTGTCGTTCGCGTTCCTTGTCCGTCTCTTCGGAACCGGACGGCGTGTGCGTGTTTTGGGGATCTGGAAGGAGGTTTCGAGCTGCTTCCTGATGGTTCTCCGTCCAAGGAGCCCTGCTCCTATGTGGCCTGTGAAAACTCGGGACACCGAGTCAGCCGCAGTTCCCGTTTGGCCTTGATCGGCCAACATTAAGGACTGTCCGTTGTACGGGATGGGATTCGATCACGAGGAACTGTGACTGTTTGTTCCTCGAAGTCCAGCATGGCATTCCGTCCGCACTCCAGCGTGCTCCCCGAGGAGGCTCCGGCGAAGGGGAAAACGCGGCTCCGTTTCCCGTGCTGCGTTGTGCCGCTGAAGGGGGCCTGGTTCCAGGAGCCGACCACGAGCACCCGCAGCAATCTGGCACGAGGAGCGAATTAGCAGGTAGCTTATTTTCTCGGTCTGGGGAGTACGGTTGGACATGCCGTGCAAGGACGAATACAATGTGCACGCCATCTCAGGTTAGTAGTAGTCAACAAAAACACGAGCATTACGAGATGGATTGCTGATTCGTGCTGTTGTTTAATCGGTTATGGCTAGTTATTGGGTATTCCCACGGAATCGTGGTGTCAGCTCAGTAACCTAGTTGCTTGCGTTAATGACAATTGTGAAGCAGCAGTAATGATGAATATAGCGGAAACACAGGAGCACATAGGCCTAGTGACGTTCCTAAAAGTAGGAACAATGCATACGGCAACGTTGTCAGCGAAATCTAACAGGATTAATTCTGAACAGCAACGAACGTGGAAGAATGAATCATGATGCTAATCGTTGCTGCTAGCTTTATGTCCGTTACACAAAGACAGTCAATACAGTATGTCTAGATGTGTTATGACAATGCTGAGCATGTGTCCCAGATATAATCAAAGCTTCAGATGATAGCCTGATCATGATGAACACTTGTTCTAACATTTCATAATGCACCACGTGACTGTGGCCATTTTCATGCAAGTGTCCTTTCGTGAGGATAGGATGCAATAGGCTACATCAGCATGCTTAACAGGAATCTAGGTAATATATTACTGAAGGCAGCAACCTTAGCCTAAGACGTCTACGTTTTGCGAATTGACCGTTGCCGACGTGGAACCTATTCCGTGATACATTGTGCGATGTGTTCCATGCATTGAGCATGACCATTACCTGGCATGGATGTCCAATCTGGTCCATGTTCATTCATTGTCTCTCAAGGCGGAGAGAATACAGGGCTCGGGTTTATAGCGTATTTTCTGCATTCCCCTCTGGTTGCATTTCCGTACTTTAGGCTTTTAGGGCCGGGTGGTTCCGTCGCAGTCCTGCTATATTTTTGTTTTTGCATCCATAGATGGGTATTGTATGCACCTTCTTGCCCCAGTCAATTCCTTGCTGTGTGAACGTCCATGACGAATAAAGCTGATTCTATCCGTCTTGCAATCTCTCCATGCATGTCCAATTCATAATGGGATGGTCACTATCACAGGGAGTAGGGCCTACTATAAACCGATGTGACATGTAAGGCATCCACATTGTGATTGCCAAACAGAACTACTTTTGTCCCCTCTCCTTCATGCGCCGGTACCTGCTACACCGCCCCGGGAGACACCTGACAAGCCCCTGTTTACCAGTGACTCAGCCGGCACGGCCACGACCAGATCGCAGCTCACTCAACACCACGAAGGTCTGTGCAAGCGCTGTGGCCTGTCCCCGGAGCCGCATATGGCGCATTCCTTCTGGATCGGGGCGGCCGTTTTTGGTGTCCACGTCCGCGCTGGACGTCGTGGAGCGCAGAACTCATGAGCGCCTGAGAACAAAGACTGTCGTGCAATGTTGCAGCTGGTACATAAAGAGGCTTGCAGTGGATAACGCTCAGCGACTGTCTTTACTCTAGGCATGGCGCTCAAGCTGAGCAGGCGCTCAAGCTGAGCGATGTGGTCTGCATGTATCCTGTGGCTGGGTAGCTTCGTACATTGCTAATGCTAGTATGTCTCTTCGGATCTCCATGTAGCAGTGGTGATCCACAGACGTGCTCTGATGCGCTAGTGGCCATCAGAATCCACGTGCTGGCATGGAGAAATCCGTTGAGATGCCCTGGACTCCCAGGGAACGGCGGATGCACCGCAGACACATTTTTCTCATCTTCATGTAACTCCCATATCAGGTGCACGTACACAGGCGCCTTTGCGTACACCCTTGGAGGTCGCCAACGTGCGCTAGAGGACGGGTCTCTAGAGGTAGCATAAACATGCCCCGTGCAGGATGAGAAGGATGAGAAGGTCTAGAATGTCTCTTGGGAACACCGTTGCTACTGCGAATGCGTGCAATACCCGGATACCGGCAGGGAACAGCATGGAGTGGGCGCGGCGCCTGTGCTGTCACACTTATTTTGTGTCCTTCCCACTAGATAACGTATCCCCGTTCCGGCATGGTGCTGCCTTCCTGTACATCCATCTATGCGTTGGATGAGATGGATGCCGGAGTGATGGGCGGCGCGGGGGCAGTTGCGGGCGCACGTCGCGTCGAGTGCTGGGTCTTGACGGAACGTGCGCGTGGGGCGGCTCCGCGGACCGCACATCGGATGGAATGCGACGTTAAGGATACGCACACATAGCCGTAGTCACTGTAATGGTAGCATGACCGGGCATCCAGAATTTTATCACTAGTAAATGGTGGGATGTCATGCGGTCTCAAGAGGAGCTCCGCTCCGCTCTACACATAGTATAGACTGGCGGAGTGTCGGTGTTTGGGGGATTTAACTTGGTGCTCCCTGCCTCATGTCATGCCTGCTGCAGTGAAGGCAGGGAGCGCTTCCCCATGTACATCCATTCCGCCAATGTTAAACCATTTGTCATGTGTACGAATAAATGGTGCAATCAATCACGTGAGTGTCTTGACTGAACTGTTGTTTGATGAGAAATATGAAGTGAGCAAAATAATGTCTGTTTAACGACAATAACTTGTAGACAGTCAGTCTAAAATATACACCCCAGCACTTCACTAGTCTACCTATAATGGCAAGAATCTCTCTGTCTGTCTTTCTGCCTGTCTGTGGCTTGATTATTTCGAGAACTGGGCACTTTCGGAGATGGTGTTTATCAGGTGAGCTGCACTGAGCAGTAGATACATGGATAACTCCAAAATAGTATATTTCCAAGAGGCAGACTCATTCAAACACTAGTTAAGCTAAATAAATAAAAATCTAGCTGTGTGTATCAGGTATAATTATAATCAACGTGCATAGCTTTAACTTGTTTGAGAGCTACCTAAATACAGTCATTCTTAGCAATCGGCTCCGGATGTTTGAGTTGCCACCTTTTTGATTTGTAAAAAAAAATCGGGACGCTGGGGACAGGACGCCCGGGACAGGACGCCCGGGACAGGATGGACAACAGGGGACGGGGTTACCCGTTTACGAACACAAAATTGGATGTTTGAACGTAGCCTGGAAGAAAATTAAATAGCAGTAGTGGGAAATTACAAATGTCGTTTTATTTTAAACTATGAAATTCAAATTAAGAAATACATTTTCACAAAAAAACTGGACAAGTCGTGTTTTTTACCAGGACAATAACAATATAGACAATCAGAACTGTAGCAAGACCTTCACAAACTGTTTCCTTTTCTGGTATTTTTTTTTTTTGCATTGATGCAGATTGCCCTTTGTCTTTTATGTATGCCTTTGTCTGCTTTGTGAAGAAGTTGCTTCTCTGGAACATTTATGTCTGGCTTAATATATAGTTTTCCTTAGTGTCTGCTCTCAGGCTGGTCAGTGTTGCTAGTGGTTTGGAACTTTGGAACTATGTAGCCTAACCTACCTCATGTTTACCTAAAATAAATTAATTGTTTATAGTTAACGTGAAGCTTTGATGCTTGCAAGGAAGAGTCGTTGTGAAATGGTAGCATTGATGGGTTGCTTGTATGGGGCGCGGTTTGTAAAAGGTTGCACGTCCGTTAATCCTGCTCATTTTTCGCACATTTAGCACAAATAAATGCAGCACAATTTTTAACGGTCACTTTTTTAAACATTTAGAGGGAAATTCATCTAAATACTTGTCATAACTTATCCAGAGCAATGTTCTGCAGTATGCAAAATAATAAAATAATATTTTATAGAACTGTTAAATCTAAATGTTAAATCTAAATCTAAATGTTAAATGTTAGGCTAAATATCTAAATAGTTGAATATTTAGCTAAATAGCTAAACATTTAACTATTTAGCTAAATATTTAGCTAAATATTTAACTATTTAGCTAAATATTTAGAGACGAGCCAATAGCCGAGCTCCTGGCAGTAGCAGTGCACACAGCCCCGCCCATACCCGGATCAGTGGGTGCAACGTGGCTGACAGGACTCAAACATGGCTAGCTCTTTCCAGTTAGGAGAGATCAAACGCCCCGTTATGGCAGGTGTTAAGGCAGCCTCCAAGGTGCAGGTCCACCGGCGGTGCCGTCCAAATCATTAATGGTAAGTTGTTTTAATTTGAACTGCTTAATACACCTTGGAGGAAGTTACATTACCTAGCTAGCTCGCTACAGTTAGCTAACATTTATCAGGGTGACTCGGATGCTAAAGACTTGGATGCTTAGTTAGTGCGATCGCTCATTACAGTACCTTAAAACCCTTCTAAGTCAATTGACGCTAGAGAAAGACAAAGCGTTTTAGCTCCCAAACCGTACATGCCAGAAACTAATGGCTGTGTTGTATCCCCTTATTTGTATGTCCCAAAAATGTTTTTTTCACACTGGTTTCAAGACCTGGAGGCATGCCAATATAATTGTACAATAGTATTATGTATTTCACCATAGTAAACCAATGGTTTGGCTTTATATTATTCATCATGTAGCCAAGAGTCTTCTGAATCCAAAACTATAAGGCACTTCACTGTAGGCCAAAGTATGACTCTTTCAGAGGCCATGATATCAATGTAGTACCAGGTAGACTTCACCCCTCTAGACCTTGAAGGGGTTTTATTGCCATATCTGGAATTTAACATGCGGGCTCTTGTTTCAGGTCTCCACACCAGTGGTGCCGTCAGGCACTTCCAACTCAGTAAGTAAAGTTGTGTTATATAGCTAGAAATCAGTAACGTAGCTCAAAAAAGGAAATCCATCCAGAGACTAAAAGAGGTTATATATGACAAATTGTTGTTGTGTCATAGGCCCATGGGGACTGGGCGGATTTTGGTGTATTACAGATATAAAAAGGATGCCAGTTTCCATAAGACACAAAAGCAGCAACTCTTAAACCCACTATCCACACAACCTGGTGATCCAGTGATGAGTAAAACTGTACCCAATCACTGAATCATCCCGCACATCTTGTTCCATCACAGCCTTTCGTTTACTGTAGATGTGGTACACTCCCCACTCCCAAAATATGTAATCGTTCAATCCGCTAAAGTGATGTGTAATACTGTAAATATTTTGCTTTGTAACTTACTGTTCAAATTGCCTGTTTAACAATTTCCTTTTGTGCAGAATATGTGCGTGGAACTGTTTGATGACAGTTATTTTGAAAGCCCAGTTCTACAACGGAGACACATAACCCCTGATCTACCTGCAAATCACTGTAAATAACAGCCCCTTGAGGTTAATTGCTGATCTGATTTTCTTCATATAGTGAGTCAGAGAGATGCAGTGTCCACTACCCAGAGCAAGCACTCTGTGTCCTCTTTAGAAATTACAGTGTACCCATTCAAAAAAATGGGAAAAAGGGGAAAACAGACAGGACATTTACTATTTTGATTATATAACTTTGCCATGCACATAATGTAATCATTATACGCCACCCATATTAATACACTTAACATTATATTTACATGAGCCTAATAATGATCAATGTTGAACTTGAATATTAACCAGAAATAGCTTTATCATTGCTTCTTTAGTTAAGTAATTCTATGGATTTCCTTTTTTGAGCTACGTTACTGATTTCACTCAGAGTAACAAACTTTTTCTAGCTATATAACACAACTTTACTTACTGAGTTGGAAGTGCCTGACAGCACCACTGGTGTGGAGACCTGAAACAAGAGCCCACATGTTAAATTCCAGATATGGCAATAAAGCCCCTTCGGGGTCTAGAGGGGTGAAGGGAGTCAGGTGGCTAAGCGGTTAGGGAATCGGGCTAGGAATCTGAAGGTCGCCAGTTCGATTCCCGGCTGAGCCAAATGACGTTGTGTCCTTGGGCAAGGCACTTCACCCTACTTGCCTCGGGGGAATGTCCCTGTACTTACTGTAAGTCGCTCTGGATAAGAGTGTCTGCTAAATAACTAAATGTAAATGTGAATGTAAAGTCTACCTGGTACTACGTTGATATCATGGCCTCTGAAATACTTTGGCCTACAGTGAAGTGCCTTATAGTTTTGGATTCAGAAGACTCTTGGCTACATGATGAATAATATAAAGCCAAACCATTGGTTTATTATGGTGAAATACATAATATTATTGTACAATTATATTGGCATGCCTCCAGGTCTTGAAACCAGTGTGAAAAAAAACATTTTTGGGACATACAAATAAGGGGATACAACACAGCCATTAGTTTCTGGCATGTACAGTTCGGGAGCTAAAACGCTTTGTCTTTCTCTAGCGTCAATTGACTTTGAAGGGTTTTAAGGTACTGTAATGAGCGATCGCACTAACTAAGCATCCGAGTCTTTAGCATCCGAGTCACCCTGACAAATGTTAGCTAACTTTAGCGAGCTAGCTAGGTAATGTAACTTCCTCCAAGGTGTATTAAGAAGTTCAAATTAAAACAACTTACCATTAATGATGTGGACGGCACCGCTGGTGGACCTGCACCTTGGAGGCTGCCCTAACACCTGCCATAACGGGGCGTTTGATCTCTCCTAACTGGAAAGAGCTAGCCATGTTTGAGTCCTGTCACCCACGTTGCACCCACTGATCCAGGTATGGGCTGTGTGCATTGCTACTGCCAGGAGCTCGGCTATTGGCTCGTCTCTAAATATTTAGCTAAATAGTTATATATTTAGCTAAATATTTAGCTAAATATTCATATTTAACTATTTAGCTAAATATTCAACTATTTAGATATTTAGCCTAACATTTAACATTTAGATTTAACATTTAGATTTAACATTTAGATTTACATTTAACATTTAGATTTAACATTTAACATTTAGATTTAACAGTTCTATAAAATATTATTTTATTATTTTGCATACTGCAGAACATTGCTTTGGATAAGTTATGACATGTATTTAGATGAATTTCCCTCTAAATGTTTAAAAAAGTGACCGTTAAAAATGTTGCTGCATTTATATGTGCTAAATGTGCGAAAAATGAGCAGGATTAACGGACGTGCAACCTTTTACAAACGGCGCCCCATATGCTTGATGCAAAGTATCTCAAACAGGTTGGGGCAAAGAAACATTTAGTTAAATATTATACAAAATAAAAAAATATCTGAATCTCCTGGGTAATTCATACTTTCAAGTGAATTAGCAAATATGTGCAACCAAGGTGTTTTTTGGCTTGCGTTCTTTACAGATCTGAGTCTCTTTACTATCTATTGATCGCTCACTTTCTTGTTCTCTCTTGATATTACACTCCCTTGATTTATCACTGTTCTTTCCAACCCAGCTCAGAACAGATCAGCACACCATGGTTTGTGTCGCTGTTAACTGCAGCAAAGCACCAAAAATGTGTTTTAATTGCACAGAGCGAGTGTGTGCTTGTCTGTTTGTATGGATTGACACACCCGCTTGTCCCTAAATCCAATCACTCGAGTCAGAGTTTATTGGTAGTGGGGTTTTCTAGGGGGCTCCCCGCAGTTTTCCTGTCTGACACATTAATTAGATAAAAGAGTGGGATAAGAGTGGAAGCACAAACCAACTCTGTGGAGAATGGATCCTTGTTGTTTCTAGTGAAGGAATCTTTTTGGAGGAGGGGATCCCTGGACAATGGGATCCCTCACTGAATGGTTCCTTCCAAGGTGCCTTCCATTTTTTCCTCAAATTAGTTTTTTCTTTGTCTTACTTGAGGGTTAAGGTTTGTTGAGGGGCAGTTCTTAACAGGGCCCTACTGGGGCCCGAACAAGGGAGTGGGATGGAGCAAAAAAGAGGGGTGGATGGAGGCTGCCACACAGTAATGTTATGTAGACCAGTCCTGGGTGATGAATTATTAGAACTTGGCTTTTGGTGATTGTGTAGGATTAGTATTGTGAAGGACTGTAATGCAAGGAGCAGTTTGTTCAAACCTTTGAAAGTAAAGCAAACCCATGCCACTTGGACAGGCTTAACACCGCCGTCTCCAGTGGTAGATGGGAACGCCTGCTGACTGTGGTCTCTGGTTACTCTGCTCGATCTTGGAGAACTCCCCCACCACCCTTTTCACATTCCAAGCCCTCATTTACTCCAATCCACAGAGGAATTAAAACTAGTCAGCACCCTCCCCCTACTTCCCTCATTCCCCTAACAATAGTGCAATCTCCTCTTAAACCAATTATCAACTACAAATCTTTCAATCACACAAACAGAAAATGTAATCCATCCAGCTTTACTATTATTCACAACATATTTGGGTAACCAGTGTAGACACCTGAACAGATAGCTTGGATCACAATTGGAGTTTTACTATGGTGATGTTACAGAAGTTGTAAAAGGTCAGAAAATGCTGTAATTGGCATCTAGGTGTTTATCTCCTTACACCAAACTGCCAAGAGACACAAGGAAATAATGGTTTACCCTTTGACCCACTCAGGAATGTTTGCCCGCAAGCAGGCTTGCAATTACACCCTGTGAAACACATTGAACACATAATTGCAAAAATGAATTCATAATTGAGTCAATATCTTAAGTATTTGAATAATTGTATGCATTGTGTTACATTGTATCGCATTTCACTGATAGTATAACTTTGGATTATGTCATCATTCCCAAAAATTTCATAACATACTATCAGTGAAATGCAATACAATGTAACAATGTTTGGGACCATGTCATCATTCCAAAGTTATAAAGACAAGCTCGCTACCCTTCAGGGTATTGTCATTGTCTAATCTTTATATCTTTATCAGTGTAATTTCTAGATGCGTATCTTTATTTGTCAATGGGATTGGCCTTGGTTAATTTCCATGCTATGATTGATGCAAAAACATAAAAGGGACAGTTCTTAATGAAAGTTGTGTCTTAGACAGGCGGATGTAGCTTGATGTGACCTACCTTCAGAGAAAAAAGCATTTCCCATCATCTAACCACAAACAAAAGCGCCACAAAAAGTTCACAAAAACAAAAGTTCCAGTTGCTAGACTCTACTGGAACTTTGACCTGAACGGTGTTCTATGGTCAGAAGAAACAAAATGTAACTTTTTGTTCTACAAACACTCAAGGTCAGTTTGGCATAAAAAGGATGGTTACAGAGAGGGAAAACATTAAGTCCCCTTAAGTTTTTCCCTTCTACAGTAGTGATATTTTCAAGCATTTAGCCTACTCGTATTGCATAATTCATTAAGAACCCCCTTTGAAACAAGCTACTGTAACAAAGTTGTCACCGGCAGTATTTCAGATGGAATTGCGATTCAAACAGTACTGCCTGCTAACTGAAATATGCCCCCAAAAACATAAATAACTTTACATTAATTTAGGGAAGTCAAAATTAATTCAAAAGAAGATTGCAAGCTAGCTGCTGTTGCTAGCCAAACATCACTGAGGGATTGTTTAAAAGCGCCAGAAATGTTAGTTTCTTTTGACATTTAGTTTAGGCTGTGGCATTGAAGACAGCGACGCACCACACAAGCCTAGTTAAAATACATTATTTATTGTGACATTACTTACTGTACATGCAAGTCTTGATTTTAAATGTAACCTACATGTGCTGCTAGTACACCACGGCACGAAACTTGCCATGCAACAGCACATCAATGCACGTTGTATCCATGTATCGTTGCTAACGTGTGCTGTCGACGTTGTGACGTAGGCTAGCACTGAGTACCCTACGTTGACATAAGGCACTTTTTGCCACAAAAACTTTGTAACCTCCTAAACCGTGCAACGGAACGTAAATAAAAATACAAGCGACGCAATCGAGAACAAGACAAATCTTTTGACACAGGCATTGTCTATGTACTTCAAATATTGACTGATCCTTAGTGGGGCTAAAATAATAATAATATATATATGTGAGAGAACAATGGTTGTGCTCGTCGAAGGCGTGAGCACACCGAAATAGGATGTTAAATTTTATATTAAATATAAAAACATACTACGAACAGGTAAGACATATTTTGCTTAGGCTGTACGCTTGTGATAGTAGCCTCGAAGTCACCTTGGTTTTAATCATATTCGACATGTTACAAAGTAAGTATCAATTGGTGCCTATTTCAACTTGTAGTAGCAGTTTCTCCCAACAGAATGCTTTAACGGTAGGTAAATTCTGCATGTGGAACTGTGAAATGTAATGCAATCTCATGTATTCCCAGTCACAAGTAAATTAGTTGTACAAACTGCACCTTATGAAGAAAGTGCCAAAAACTGACCAATAGATGGTGTAGGCCTACTTAGGGTAGAAGAATAAAGGCTAATCTAGAAAAAGATTTACTGGAACGGCAGTTACAGGAAGATGCACGGTCACATGTAATGTTAATTGTTGGAACAATAGCCTATATGAATATTAATTGTTGAACTTTCTGAATTTCTATTTTGACCAAGAGATGGTGTACTTAGGGCAGGAGAATAAAGGCTGATCTTGTAAGGCTATCAACCTGGAACCACCTCTCATATGGGAAAATATGGAGTTACTGGATGGAGTCTCAACTTGATGGCTCTCACACATCACTATGTAACTTATTGTAGCATTGCTAGTCATGTTGATAAGTAAGGGTCAAAATTATGGTGTGATTAGTTGTTCTTAGGAATAATAGGAATTGTGAAGCATGTGTGGATTCTAGATCTCCTAAGACCTTCTCCTCAGTTCTGGCTTGTCCTACTCCTCCTTCCTCACCTCTTGCTTTCTATCTCTGGTTTACAATAATCATGGTAGGGTAGGTAAGAGTTAACCTTCATTGATTTCATTCATTTGCAATATGATTACATGATTGTATTTTTTAACCTTACTTTGACCATTCTTTGCTCTGATTTAACCCATAGAGTCAAATAACTGTAATTACATTGGTAGGTATTGGCATTATTTAGTTGATGTTAATACACAGTTATGTTTCCCATCTTCCTTCAAACCATAGGGGAATTCGTTTTGGTTGTTTGGTCAATATTGTCCCCCTACAGGCCTGGCCAACCCGCGGCTCCCGAGCCGCATGCGGCTCTTTGCCTGGTCTCGTGAGGCTCTTACATTCATATCAAATTTAGTGTTTGTGTTTTTTTTATGTACGTGTGTTCAATGTTCATGTTGAGTTGAATATTTTCTTCCCAAGCAAATGCACGTCTGACGTCAATTTTCGCATGATCGCGTCTGTATACATTCACTTTGTATCTAAAATAGACACGCGAAACGTGTTTGGTGTGGACCAACTTAAAACTCCACGCTGAGCTTGGAGGGAGGGAAAACCTTGTTGTTGAGTAAACACTTGGTGTCAAGTTCGCTCTGAAAATGGCAGGGAAAAAATGCTCAGCAAAGTGCAAATATGAAGATGAACACAGGACCTTTTTAACAGATTGTGAGAGTTTATATTTGTTGTTGAACGTAATGGCCATTCTGCCTTATGCCAGGCGTCATTAGCGCATTTCAAGGCTTCAAATCTTCAGCGCCACTTCAGCTCACTCCATGCTAACATTGACCAGGAATTTCCAAAAGGGACTTAAATTGCAAGAACAAGGTAATCACTTTGAAAAGTCAGGCAGAAAAGCAGTTACACTTGTACAGTTGTTTGTTGTCACGTTAGTCTTATCTTCTCTTAAAGTAGGCTACACACGTTTCGCATTCTGACACCTCAGCCTCTGCATGGGTTGTACCATGTGAGGGAGTTCTCCCCTCCAAAATAGAGTTGGTTGGGTCCATAGCCCGTCTTTTCCAAAAGGGTTTCTCAGATAGGTTATCCGACAGCGGGGCTGGGGGGCCCCTAACGTAACTATACGCGTCAGCGAGGATGGATCGAAGCATGGCCGGAGAGATGGCATCACTAGACAAGGTTTTACCAATTGAAAAACGTCTATGTTTATTTTACATTTAGCTCAAAAAACTGTTTTGCGCTCAAATAATGGCCAAAAATGTTCTGTATTTTGCATCACATCAAATCCATACGTCCTATGGGGCTAAGCCCAGAATGTTTACAACGTCTGGCTCCGCATGATTAACACTGATCGTTAAGCAGTCTAAAAAATGGTATCAATATAAAAAATAATACGATCCCTTTCTGTAATCATGATACCCCCCAGAAAGGTTCACTGCACCCCCAGTCAAAGCAGACTGCATCTGGCTCTGTTTGGTATACAAAAAAAGTGGGCCGGTCTTGGGCCTGAATCTCCTGGGCTGAAAAGTGGCCCCACTCCGGCCCTGGTAACATGTACAGTAAATCTGTCTGAGCAGAGGTCTGTGTCTCTCTGTCTGTCTGTCTGTCTGTCTGTCTGTCTGTCTCTGTGTGTGGTATGTATGTGAGTGTGTGTGTGTGTGTGTGAGAGAGAGAGAGAGAGAGTGAGGAAGGGATGTGGCGACGTTTACGTGTGCCCGTGTGTAGGATGTGGCTCTTTGCGGTAAAAAAAAAATGGCTCTTAGTCTCTGACTGGTAGACCACCCCTGGATATGTAGCTGACACTCGTCTTCGATATGAACGTGTTCTAACGCATTTAAAATGTTAACACAATAGTAAATATTTGACCATTAATTTTTTGACATTTAAGAGGAAGCTTGAGCTTCCCCTGCAGTCTTAAAGGGGTCATTGACTAGTTTTTGAGTATTTTACACTGTCCCTTAAGGTCTCCGAATAGGGTATGTAACATTGGTTTGGGATGAAAATGGCCCGGGTGCTGTTCTATGCCCCTGATAGATCCTCTGAAATGTTCCCGGGGAAAAACACTAGCTTTTCTCCTTTTATGGTATGCTCATTAATATTCAGATGAGCTGCGCGCTGATTGGTTGGTTGTCAACGAGTGAAGCTGCGGAGCAAAAACGCAACACTGCCAACAGCATTTACTGAAACACCGAAGGTGGACTTGAAATAAAAACGTGCAAATAAATGTATTGTGTCTACACAACACTGGTTTTAACAGATTGACTAGATATCATTTGAAATTATAACGTTAGTTGTTTCCACTTCTGTGGTCGAAGCAAACTGGATTGACTTAGGTGGGTAGAACGTTATAACTTAGCAAAGAAACTATTGTGATTCAACTCAGCTTCGGTTAGCTAGCTCTAGATATCTTGCTGAAAAAAAACCTGACAAAGATTTGGACAAACATGCATTGTGAATTGTAGATTTACATGTAACACGGGTTATTTATTTGAATGAAACACAATTAACCCCATTGCCAATAAACTAAATCATCACACATTCTACCTGTGCTCGTAAGCAAGCTAAACTAGTTTACATGCCTACAGTCTAGGTGTTTTCGCCATCTAGCTGGTCTTCCATCTTTTGTAAATCAGCGTTAATAAAAAGAAGATGAGCTAAAGTCTAGCTAACATTAACTCGACGAGCATGGCTGATGTTTGTCTATACCGTAGCTCTAGCGTAGAAGATCCCTGTGCAGTTCGACCCTCAATTACACATTTGCTCGAACCATTTCACCAAGGGCGGTTTTCAAAAACCTGGGGGACAATGTAAAGCAGGATTTGCTTTGACGCTGTTGCTGAGAAGAGGGGCGTTCCAACCTTAGTTATGTTCATTACAACCGCAATGCTATAGGATGATTTTGTCGGTACAGTTATTAGCAATGCTAACGTATCCTGTATCTAGCGCCTGCCTTTCTCCAGTTCTTTCAACTAGATCATCTTGACAGGCGTTAGCAATAGTCTAGAGTCTAGACTACATAGACTTTTCAGCAACAGCGGCTTAGCTGTTAGCTTAGCTGACTGTCCTCTGTGAAATGGTTCGAGCAAATGTGTAATTGAGAATCGAACTGCACAGATCTTCTCTTACAGACTAACATTACACAGGCCATAGAGTGTTTGGTTCCTTAGGAAGTCTCTGAAAAGTGTCAGCATTCCCTGTACAGTCTGGAAAAGTGCATTTATTCCCATAGTCCATTTTCAATATGCTACAAAAACATTATTCTATGTAATTCTGTGGAAGTACATAGAGCAGCACGCAGCTAATTTTGAGGCATGACAAAGGTACAGACCAGAGCCAAAAAAGGTGGAGCCCCGTTGGGACGTCACAGCTGGGTTTTTTTTCAAGAACTACTGTTTCACAGCTACATTTTTTAATTGAGAGATTTACATAGGAAAGAGGTGTCAATGGACTTTGAGGTTCACTGTATGTCCATTTTACCCACTGAACTGTCGTTATTCAACTGTGACAAGATACATTTGGTTCTGCAATCAATCGCAGTTTCTTCTTCTTTCTTTTCTTTGCTCCTGACTCCTGCTGTCTTTTCCTGCTGTCTTTTCGAGGCTATGTTCCAAAAAGTCGACTTAAGCTTACTGTCAAACTTCGTCAGGCGCAATCCAACAGACCATATAGGGAAGAGCACCCACGGGGAGCTTGGGAAGTTGAGTGTGTGGAACCATCGTTACTTTCTTAAATATATCTCTTGTTCTGCCTGTTTTGTGATATACATGTCTAAAACTTGCCTAATATGTGTGTACTGAAATAATATCAGCATTATAATTATTATGACCACAATGATTTTTCATTAGGATATTATTTGTGCCATTTGTGCAATTTTTTTTAAAGAGTCATTGATTGCAAAACTGATTTTACCTTGTCATAGTTGAATAACAACAGTTTGGTGGGTAAAATGGACACATAGTGAACCTCAAAGTCCATTGACACCTCTTTCCTATCTAAATCTCACAACTTGAAACTGCAGCTGTAAAACGATAGGTTTTGAAAAAGCAGAATTTGTGACGTCACAAATTCCACATCACCTTTGTCACGCCCTAACATACAGACCAACCCTCTAGTGTTTTGGCCCAGAATCTCAGACACTAGTTTAGATGAGTGCTCAGCGGCGTAACAATGACTTGGCGGGCCCGAATGCAGATCTCACCAACGGGCCCCTTATACCGACCTATCGTCAGGCGAAATTGAGTGTTGAGCTTAGCGATGCGCAGGGAAATTTAGGCTACTTATGATGTACAATTAAGGGTTGCTACAATATGTTTGAATGAAAACACCAATGAACACAGTATTTCATCAATCAAACTGATTTTGGAGAAACAGTATTTAATGAGCAGATAGACAAACACATGGGAAACCATGAATACATCTTCTTCAGGGGGTAATCAAACTAACGGTTTAAAAAGTGAACGCCTCTGACTCGCGAGTCTCTGGCTCTAGATATGCTTGCAATATAGGCCTACAACACGGAATGAGCATAATGGAACAGTCAGTGATGAGCCGACGTATCTGCAACGTTTGAAATAGAGCAGAGATGAGAAGAAATCTGATCATTTGCCGAGGCTTATCCGACGTTATGAATTACGTTTTGATCTGTCATGTGTGCTATCTAGGTACTAGTCTAAAAAAAACTGTCACTTCAATGGTGAATATTAGATTTTATGTTCATTAGATATTCTAGTTTACGTTTAGTCTATCTAGCTTTAGCTATTTTCTGACTACATCCTGCACATAGTTTACATTATCTAACCTGGCTGCTGCCTGGTATAGCCTAGGCCTATATGTGCATTTTTATGACGTTTAATAGCTATGTCAACTGCATACACCAGACAGTAAACGTTATGTAATTATTAGCCTACCCTGGTGGCTAAACGCTAATGCAACACAACTGTAGTATCCCAACAACAACTGTCTGGGAACAATCGTGTGTGGGTGGGCGGGAATCTTTGACAACAATATTACCCAGACATCTTTGCTATTTTTCGAGGGCAAAAGTACTTAATAAAAACGAGATTTGTTTCATTCAGCAAAAGGCAAATGAGGAAAAATGAATTATTTAGGCTACTACTTGCGGTGTTACAGCAGAGCTTGGGGCCCAGTCAGATTGTCTCACTTTTACGATGAAATCGAGGACGGGCCCCCTTTGGCCCCGGGCCCTAGTGCAGCTGCACTCCCTGCACTCCCTATAGTTACGCCACTGTGCGTGCTACTCTGTGTACTTCCACGCAAACAACAAAGGAGAAAGTCGTAAATGTAAGTAACTAGGAGACCGGCGTAAATGTGTAGTGGCCATAACCTAGCTAATGTTACTGGAAAGATTTATGAAATGCTGTATAGCCTAGCTGACAAGATCATGCAACATCTAGTCAGCGTATCTGATTCCTTGCATCATGCCGTGCAAAAGCTGTATTTTGATCAAGACAGGAGCACCTATATTTATACCAATAATGATCGATATTGTAAGTACATGAACCCAAGTCTGCACACTTGTCCATGACACCGTTTTACACAAACTACAACAGTGACCTTAGAGAACTACAACTCCGTATTCACTTTTCTAACACGCCCCCGAGCGTGGTGCACTGTGGTAAGGCCAGCGGTGCAGAGGTTAAAAAAACTCTGCAGTGTGAACGCACCGTAATTGAGGGTCAAACTGCACAGGGATCTTCTACGCTATGGGTCCGTCGAGTCAATAGGTGCGTTCGACACGGACTGACTTAATGCAGCGCTGCAGTCAGCTACAGTCAGCTGAATTGAAACAGTGAATTCTAGTTAGACTTTTTGTCCGACTTGAGACGGCGCCGAGGACACGTCACTGTGACGTTTGCCATCAAAGTACCGTAACGGTGCGTTCACACTGCAGCGGGGCGGGCAGAGCGGGGCGTCGGCTTCCCATTCATTTTCAATGAAACCAGGCGTTGACGCCCGCGTAGGGCATTGTGGGAAGGCGAGCGGGGCGGCGACAATCGCGTAGGGTATTGTGGGAAGGCGAGCAGGGCGGCGAAAGATTTTTCTGAACTTTATGTAAATGACGAGCATGAAAACGCCAGCGATGGCCAATCGAGTTGGTTTCTTATTTCTTGTAACGTAGCAACTGTTGGTCATGGTAAACATTTATAGGTTTGACAATTTCAAGATGGAAGAGCAACTCATCGTATGTGTGTCTTCATACCCAGTATTGTATGATACGTCTATGTTCGATTACAGAGACATAAACAAAAAAAATTATGCCTGGCGCAGGGTTGCTGAAGTTGTCGGCGTCCCTGGTGTGTTGTATTTTGTACTTTAATTCAGTTTCTTCACATTACGTAACTTTCTTCTGTGCTAGCTGCATAGTCTAGCTAGCTCACCCGGCACACAATTGACATTCAACGCTGAAATGCTGGCTGGCAGCCACTCGCTATCCATACAGTGAATGTGTAGTGGCAAGTCATAATCTAGCGATTGATATGCAGAGATTTCTAGTGATATAATAAAAGGTTACACATGTCAACGTTTATGTCTGATGCATCTTTTTTTCCAGCCGGAACAAGACACGTTCCATAGAGTGCGGGTGGCATTTAATCTTTCACTCGGCCTAAAAAAAGTGTGGAAAAAGATAACCTATTGTGTGCTGTAGATAAGATCATGTCAGATCTAGAATGCGTGTCGGATTTTTGCTTAATGTGTGTAAAAGTTGTATTTTGTCCGCACATTTGCCATGACATTATACAAACTACAACAGTGATTTAAGAGAACTACTGCTCTGAATGAATCTGTCTGACACGCCCCCGAGCGTGGTGCACTGTGGGAAGGCCGGCGGTGCTGAGCGGTAAAAAAGTCTGCAGTGTGAACGCACCGTTAGATTGATTCGAGAACTGCCGGCTGTGTAGCCGAGCGCATTTTCTCAAGAGCAACTGCACGGGTTGATTTGAAATACATTTTAATACATTGTAATATATTATTTTCCATTACATTGACCAATATATATTGTATGGAAATACATGGGATAATATATTGATGATATATTGTAAACTATAATATATATTCATGTAATATATTACAATATATTGCAGGATACAGCAATGATTGCCGTTTTCCATATATTGCAATATATGGAACATTAATATATAATATATGTGGTTATATAGCCCAAAATATATGCAATTTATACCTCGCTTTATATGGGAACATGTATGGGTAATATATCTAAAGATATAGTGTCACATGTATGCTTCATATATGGTAGAATTTATTTTAAATATATGTAAAATTATATGGAAAGATATATTGTACAATGCATGTGTATATAAATGAGAACATGCACATACAATGTACAGACATATATGGTGATATTTACATTTAGTCCTTTAGCAGACGATCTTATCCAGAGTGACTTACAGTAAGTACAGGGACATACCCCGAGGCAAGTAGGGTGAATTGCCTTGCCCAAGGAAACAGCTTCATTTTTCCGGTTCCGGGAATCGAACCAGCAACCTTCTGATTAATAGCCTGATTCCCTAACCGCTCAGCCATCTAGAAGGTATTCTAAGAAGGTTGTCAACGGCAGTATTGCGAATGGAATCCCGATTCAAACAGTTCCACCTGCTAACTGAAAATGTGCCCCCAAAAACGTAAATACCGTAAGATAGACATTTATTTAGAGGGAAATGGCTCATTCAAAAGAAGTTTGCTGGAAGCGATCATTGTCATTATATATTTTAAATATTTTTCCATATAATTGTACCTATATTTAAAATATATTCCACAATATATTGAACACATATCTGTACATTTATTTCATGTATATCTTTCCATATAATTAGGATTCCCCCATCAGGAATAGGCTTTTAGGTGACTTCCGCCTGAAGTACCCTGCAAAGTTTCACCTTAATATGTGAAAATATGACTGAATTTGAGCTGTTTGAGCTTGGACCAAATGTGACTATGATTGCCATAGGAGAAACGTCTTATTTTATTATTCAGTAACTGAACACTGCATAGTCTAGATCTTGGAATGGCTCAATTGGATGAAAGGTTGTGCTGGTAAACGAAGGGTTCCAGGTTCAACTCCAGACATAGGCTTTTTTTTTTTTTACAAAACAGTTTTGGGTTTTCTGGGTAATCCCGTTGTAACTATCTATTATGTCAATTTTACAATATTTTGCCATTTTCAAGGAGGAATTCGCCGTTGCTGCTTGCAGCTATATTTTTTACATATAATTCAAATATATTCTTCCATACATTAAACATACATGTGACACTATATCTTTACATATATTACCAATACATTTTCCCATATAAATTGGAATACATTATGGTGGTATTTATAGATATAAAATTGCATATATTTTGGGATATATAAACACATATATTATATATTCATGTTGAATATGTTGCAATATATGGAAAACGGCAATCATTGCTGTATTCTGCAATATATTGCAATATATTACATGAATATATATTATAGTTTATAATATATTAGTTATATATTTATCATCAATATGTTATCCCATGTATTTCCGTACAATATAAATATTACATCCCATATATGGATATATATTGCCTAATATATCAGATGATATTTTCCAATATATTGCAATATATTTTCCTTCCGTAAGGGTTAGTGTCATTTATTGGTATATCTGGCCTATTTGTATATACTGTATATATCACAGTATATATGTACATATCACATACATTGTGTACATCCTACAGAGCCAGGGCCCTCTCAGGTAGAGCTAGAAGAAGGAAGAGGTGTGGAAGCACAGGAAGATGGGAAAGAAACTTACAGTGATGATGAGGATGAGAGTTGCATGGTGGAAGAAGACAGAAGTCATAAAAAGGATGTCGACCCAGGTTTGTGGCCAGCAGATTTGACAGACAGGGACACATATCACCAGCAGTAAATATTGTGATAGTGTAACAGATGTGGTCTTGCACACTCCGTCAGAGGTATCGGGCAAATCATCCCGCACTGAGTTCAAACTTACCACCTCAGACTTCGCAAGCGCCACCACTACCAACTATGCAAATGAAAAGCTAGCAATTCGTTGACGCGGGTGGCCTGTTACATACCTGAGGAGTGAGTTTCACCGGTAAACATCAAGTACATTCACCCCTCAAACTCACTCCGGCCGGTTAGCTGAAGTGTAACAGACTTGTAAACTCCGTCAGAGGTATCAGGCAAATCGTCCCGCACTGGGTTCGAACTTACCACCTCTGACTTCGCAAGCGCCACCACTACCAACTCCAACGAAAAGCTAGCAATTCGTTGAGGCGGGTGGCCTGTTACATAAACTAGCAATACTAAGTGGAAAACAATTAAAATAAAATATACAATAAAATGAAATATTAATTGCCATAAAATAAAATCGAAGTTGCCATTTTACAATATAAAATACAAATATTACAGGAATTGTGATGTAGTGCAAAATGCAAATTGTTTTAAGACATGAAGTCATTAAAGTCAGTGTGAACTCTTGGCCTTGTTGAGGAGGCCAACAGCGGAAGGGAAGAAACTGTTTGTGTGGTGTGAGGTTTTGGTCCTGATGGACAGCAGCCTTCTGCCGGAGGGGAGTGACTGAAACAGGGAGTATCCAGGGTGGGAGGAGTCGGCCACAATCTTTTTCGCTCGCTTCAGGGTCCTCGAGGTGTGCAGGTCCTCGAGGGAAGGCAGATTGCAGCCAATCACCTTCTCCGCAGTTCGGATGATACGCTGCAGCCTGCTCTTGTCCTTGGCAGTGGCAGCAGGGTACCAGATGGTGATGGAGGAGGTGAGGATGGACTCAATGATGGCTGTGTAGAAGTGCACCTTTTGACTTTGGCAGGTTGAATTTCTTTAGCTGCCGCAGGAAGTACATCCTCTGTTGTGCTTTCATGGTGAGGGAGCTGATGTTCAGTTCCCACTTGAGGTCCTGGGAGAGGATATTGCCCAGGAAGCGGAAGGACTCCATAGTGTTGACTGGGGAGTCACACAGGGCGATGGGGGTGAGTGGGGCTGTGTTCTTCCTGAAGTCCACAACCATCCCCACTGTCTTGAGAGCATTGAGCTCTAGGTTGTTCTGGTTGCACCAGGTCACCAGGTTGTCCGCTTCCCACCTATAATCACTCATCTCCACCAGAGATGAGCCCAATGAGGGTGGTGTCGTCCGCAAACTTCAGGAGTTTGACGGACGGATGACTGGAGGTGCAGCTGTTGGTGTACAGGGAGAAGAGCAGAGGAGAAAGGACACAGCCCTGGGGAGATCCGGTGCTGATGGACCGGGAATCAGAGACTTGTGTTCCCAACTTAACGCACTGCTTCCTGTCAGACAAAAAGTCTGTGATCCACCTGCAGGTGGAATCAGGCACGTTCAGCTGGGACAGCTTGTCCTGAAGCAGGGTGAGGATGATGGTGTTAAAGGCAGAGCTGAAGTCCACAAACAGGATCCTGGCGTAGGATGCTGGGGAGTCCAGGTGCTGTAGGGTGAAGTGGAGGGCAATATTAACAGCATCGTCCACAGACCTGTTGCCTCTATAGGCAAACTGCAGGGGGTCCATTGTAGTCATTGGGCCTCATTCTCGAACGCAGTTAATAAGAATTTAAGAAGGAATTTCTTCTGAATTGGATTTAGGAGACTATTTGGCATTCATGAACGTTTTCTCATCTGGGATTTGTTCTGAACTTCAGAAGACTTTCCGAACTTGAAATAGCAGTCATAAATCGGCCAGAGTTGTCTCAATTGCGATTCCTTAAAAAACTACAAGGATCAAAGGAATCGCATTTAAGAAAACTCGTTTTACTCGTGTTTGAAGTGTTAATGAAGTTATGAGAAATCGTTGGTGATTGCGTTCAACTATAGAGAATATGGCAAGCCATTTTATAATTTAACCAATTAATTATTGATATCCTGAATAGCATTTTGGATATCAAGAATTCGAATTTTGGATATCAAGAATTCAATTCTGGATATCAACAATTCATTGGTTAAATGAATTGTCATAACAGACATCCTCGGATTTAAATGATTATAATAATTAACCTTGCTTAGTGTGCACACTGTTAGATCCAGTGGAGAACAATTACACTGCTCATCTTACTGGTAAGACATTGCACCGATGCACCTGTGCACCGGTTGCTTTTCGCTTGGACATAACTTGCGTTCCTGTTGCTTTCCTAATTGTGTCTATTCTGACTGCACAAGTCACTAATGTTGCGTGCCCTTATAAGGAGCTTTCGGGGCGTGTATGAATGCAAATTCAGGAGCACAAGGACGCGCTTTCAACTTAAGAAAACTCTTCCCGGGGAGCACAGCTCAGCAACCTTCTGCTGCGTAGGAACACAAGGAAGGAACATTCAAGCGTTCATGAATTTGGCAGATGTCTTTTTCTTGCGTTGTTTTTCAGATGCCCGTAAGAAACATTTCAGAAGAAAATGTTCGAGAATGAGGCCCATTATGTCCAGTTGGCCTGGGCTTTTTAGGCACAGGGATGATGGTAGAGGACTTGAGACAGGCTGGCACATGGCATGTCTCCAGGGAGGTGTTGAAGATGTAGGTAAACACCGGAGACAGCTGGTCAGCACAGTTCTTGAGGGTGGCTGGAGAGACAGAGTCCAGCCCAGCTGCTTTGCGGGGGTTCTGTTTCTTGAACAGTTTGTTCACTTCTCTCTCCTGAATGGAGAGGTTCGTCACTGTAGAGGGGGGAGGCCTCACGGGTGGAAAGGGTTTTTCAGGACTGTCCAATTGTCTTTCAAATCTACAGTAAAACTAATTCAGGTCGTTGGCCAGGCGGGAGTCGTTAGTGGAGTGGGGGCTCTGGGCTTGTGTGCAGTGAATCAATGTCCATATCAGTGTCCATTCAGAAGCCTGATGGCCCTTGGGTAGAAACTGTTGTCCAGTCTGCGTGTGTGCGACCGGATGCTGCGGTAATGCCTGCTAGAAGGCAATGGGGTAAAGAGACTGAAGGATGGGTGGGAGCAGTCTCTTAGAATCCTGCCAGCTTTCCTGAGGCAACGTGTGTGGTATGTGTCCTGTAGGACTGGGAGTTTCCTGCCGATGATGAACTCAGCAAAACGGACCACACTTTGCCTTGCGGTCCCTGTCTGTGCAGCTCCCATACCACACTTAATTCAACCAGTCAGAATCTCTATAGTGCATCTGTAAAAGTTAGTGAGGATGACTGAGTCCATACCAAACTTCTTCAGTCTCCTCAGGAAGAAGAGGCGCTTATGGGCCGCTTTGACCACCTTGTCCGTGTGAACAGACCCAGGTGAGGTCGTTGCTGATGTTCACCCCGAGGTCATTGAGGCAGCTGACCTTCTCCACTTCAGATCCATTGATGAGTAGGGGTGCCTGCTCCTCCTCCTGCCGCCTCCTATAGTCCACAATCGTCTCCTTGGTCTTGCTGATGTTGAGAGAGAGGTTATTGTCCTGACACCATGATGTCAGGGTGTCAACCTCCTCTCTGTAGACTGATTCACTGTCAGAGATGAGGCCCACGGTGGATGTGTCGTCAGCAAACTTAACAAGGAGGTTGGAGCTGTGCGTTGCCGCACAGTCGTGAGTGAACAAGGAGAACAGGAGACGGCTGAGCACACAGTCCTGGGGGGTGCCTGTGTTGGTGATCAGTACGGATGAGGTGCGGTCACCGATTCTCACCACCTGTGGCCTCCCCGTCAGGAAGTGGAAGATCCACTTGCAGAGGGAGGTGCTTAGTCCCAGGTCCACAAGCTTGGAGACCAGTCTGGAGGGGATGATGGTGTTGAATGCTGAGCTGTAGTCAATGAACAACATCCTCACATACGTATTCCCTTTGTCCAGGTGGGAGAGAGCGGTGTGCATAGTCAGAGCGATGGCATCGTCTAGAGACCTGTTGGACCGGTATGCAAACTGCATAGGGTCCAGGGTGGGGGGTAGCGAGGAGCAGATGAATGAATTGACTGGCCGCTCAAAGCACTTCATGATGACAGAGGTCAGTGCTATCAGGCGGTAGTCGTTCGAGCATGTGACCCTGGTGTTCTTGGGCACAGGGATAATGGTGGTCCTCTTGAAGCAGGTGGGGAGTACAGACAGGTTAAGGGAGAGGTTGAAGATGTCACTGAAGACCCCTGCTAGCTGGTCAGCGCAGCCCCTGAGGGCCCTGCCTGATATGCCGTCTGGGCCAGGTGCCTTGCGAGGGTTGATCTTCTTAAAGCGCAGCCTCACCTCAGCTACAGTTAGTGTAGGCACACCACTGGCTAGGCCTTCAGCTAACTCCACTGCAGGGGGGTCACTGTCCCTCTCAAAGCGAGCGTAGAAGGAATTCAGCTTGTCTGGCAGTAGGACAGTGGACTGGGTCTCATTGTAGCCTCTCCCTTTCTGGTCAGTAATGGCTTGAAGTCCACTCTACATGCGCCTGGGGTCAGAGCCATGGTAGCTGGACTCCACCTTGGTCCTGTAAGCCCTTTTCGCTGCTTTGATGGCCTTCAGAATCTCGTATCTGGCCTTCCTGTAATCATCAGTGTCCCCAGAGTTAAAAGCGACAGCGCGGGCTCTCAGCTTGGCCCGGACCGCGGCATCAACCCAGGGCTTCTGATTTGGGAAAAACCGGACAACCTTCTTGGGAACAACGTCATCAATGCAATGTTGGATATAGCTGGAAACGGTGTCCGTGTATTCGTTAATGTCCCCATCTGCTGCCTGCTTGAACATCAGCCAGTCAGTGGTGTCAAAGCAGTCCTAGAGGGTCGCCACACACTCGTCACTCCATAGGTGAACTGACCTCTCCTTGAATGCTGTATAACAATGGTCAAGGATCTGGTCTCCACTTGTGAAGAAGTCAATGTGCTGATAGTACTTGGGCAGGACTTTCTTCATGTTGGCTCTGTTGAAATCACCAACAACAATGAAGGCTGCCTTTGGGTGCACATTTTCCAGACCATTGATAATCCCATACAGTTCATCCAAAGCAGCGGCCTTGTCTGCCTGGGGGGGATGTAGACTGCATGACGACCGCAGTGAATTCCCGAGGCAGGTAGAAGGGTCTGATTTTTACAGTTAGCAGCTCAAGGACCGGAGAGCAGTGAGATGTTAGTACCGCTACATCCGAAGCCCAGAGAGTGTTAACCATAACACAGACACCTCCGCCCCTGCACTTCCCTGAATCAGCTGTTCTGTCCTGGCGGTATATGGTGAATCCCAATGGTGTAACCCCCGTGTCGGAGATCTCCGGAAACAGCCAGATCTCGACGAACGCCAGTACACAGCAGTTCCTAATGTCCCGTTGGAAGTTCATCCATTTTGTTGTCGTTGGACTGAACGTTAGCAAGTAAGATGGTTGGAAAAGCAGGTTTGAAGCACCGTTTCCGAGTTCGAACAAGAACTCCAGCAAGCCGGCCTCGTTTCTTCTTCCTCCGTCTCGCAGGTAAACAGAGCGGCGGAATAACAAAGGGCCAGCTGCAGTCCGAGCTCGCACTCCGAAAAGTGGAATTAAAGTTCGTAAAATAATCCTTGCCAAGTGACAACTTAATGTCCAGAAGTGTCTGCCGGTCATACTGAATAAACAACAATATAACATCGACAAAACAAATAACGAACACTAACATGACAAACAAAAAGCTAGGTTTTTGCGGAGCTCTCGTCGGCAGCCATCTCTAGGCACACCGGAAGTAATTTGTGGTGACAACAGCTGCGCAGAGGGGGCCCAATTTGATTTTTTTGTCATGGGGCCTCGCACAAGAAAGTGGAACGTAAGGGAGATACCCTTTCCAAAACTTGTAAGGGCGTAATAGTTTGTGAAAGACCCATAGAAACACAAATATCTGACGAGGTAAAATCCCGGAATTTGGGAATCCCTCCCGACTTATTTTTTAGGTCTCGAAAAGAGGACATGTCCGGGTCAAAGAGGACGTCTGGTCACCTTAATAGTGTCTTTGTTATATTATTTCGTTACAGCACGTTGGCTCAGCACACAAGACAAACAGGTCTGTCCTGCCAATGGACGACCAAGTCGGAACACACCTATTCTGTCTCCCACCTGTCTAGAAAGCTCCTGTTTCAATTTGTGGGTGTCTGACATCTGCCCAAGGTTAATTGCGAATGAATTTGGTGATTTATCTGCAAGGAAAGCTCGGCTTCCCCTAAAATGACAACAAATTTATGGTCAAATACTTACTATTGTGTTAACATTTTAAATGCGTTAGAACACGTTCATCTCGAAGACGAGTTTGTTCAGAATCAGCTACATTATAGCAGGTCGACTGACTCGATTTCCTTCTCATACATTCCCGCAGTGTCTCTGTTGAAGCCTGGTGTCCATGGACTTCAATAGGGCTGCTTTAAACAGTTTTTTTCTTTCAGTGCTTCGAAACTATACAGTCATTGGCAGTGTTGGGAATAACGCGTTACAAAATAACTCCACTACTTTTGGCGGAAACTAGTAATGTAACTCATTACTTTTTTCAATTAAATGACGCAGTTACATTACTGAAATGTAAATGGTCTCGTTACTGGTAACTTTTTTCTTGCATGAATTCCCCTATTTCCTGTTTTTAATCCAACTTAAAGTTTACAGCGACGCAGTGTATGCATGTGTATGTGTATGTAATCAATCCGCATTATAGACTAGCCCAGACAATGGCCGACAGTTCGGGCCGTGCAAGCTTTTTGTCATGGAAATATCGACATTATTTTTCCCTTGTCCAGATCAAGGATAAAAATATACTGGTTAGTTTTAGTTTGTGTGCAGGGGCTGGTCGTGTATTGCATGCCGCACGATCTCATCAAAATTACAGTTCTCTCTACAGTCAGAGTTCGCACAAGAAGCTGGAACGTAAGGGAGATACCCTTTCCGAAACTTGTAAGGGCGTAATAGTTGGTGAAAGACCCAGAGAAACACGAGTATTCAACGACGCAAAAACCCGGACGATTTTGGAATCCCTGCCGGACGCATTTTTTTCGGTCTCGAAAAGAGGACATGTCCGAGTAAAAGAGGACGTCTGGTCACCCTAAATTATAATCTTCAAAAGCACCTAGTAAAACAACACGCTAATCGCAAAAGAACCCAGTGGTAGCTCCGCTTATCAAGCATTAAACATTTTAAACAGTATTTCCAGTCTCTAAGCCAGGCAGAACTAAACAGACTGATTGCCAGGTATGTTGTCAAGACATGTGACCTATGTCAACAGTTGAGTCCGTTGCTTTCAGGCAACTAATTAGCAACATACAATGATATAACATTTTACATTTATGCATTTAGCAGACGCTCTTATCCAAAGCGAATTCCAAGAGAGAGCTTTACAGAAGAGCATAGGTCACTGATCATAACAACGAGGTAGTCCCAAACATTGCAAGCAGCCAAAACATGAGGCATACATTGTGAAAAAACTAAACAAGTGCCAAAGGGAAGACCCATAAGAGCATGCAGTTATACAAGTTACAAATTAAAACAACATGAACCCCAAAAAGTGCAAGACTGTACCTGTAGAAGAACAATCAACAGTAAAATATTTCACAGCGAGTACAAGAGTTAACTTCATTATAACTAACCTACAAGAGCAACAAGTCACTCAATAAGAGTCATTGTGATCCTGGAGGATACTAACCTCAGGTCCAGCCAAGCATTCCTAAGTGCCGTTGTACTCCCGGAACAAGTGTGTCTTGAGTCTTTTCTTGAAGGTGGGGAGACAGTCCGTGTCCCTGATGGAGGTGGGGAGCTGGTTCCACCATTGGGGGGCCAGGCAGGAGAAGAGCTTGTGTTGGGACCGGACGGTCTTGAGCGGTAGGACCACCAGGCAGTTGTCTGAAGAAGACCGTAGGTTCTGGGTGGGGGTGTAAGGTTGCAGGAGAGACTTGATGTAGTCGGGTGCCGTCCCGTTCACTGCTCGGAAGGTCAGTACCAGGGTCTTGAATCTGATACGGGCGTTGATGGGTAGCCAGTGGAGAGAGATGAGGAGCGGGGTAACATGGGCGGGCCGCTGCGCCATGAATCCTCTGAAGAGGGCGGGTTGCACATGCTGGGAGACCAGCGAGCAGCGAGTTGCAGTAGTCCAACTTGGAGAGGATGTGGGGCGATGAGAGAGAATGAAGTCAGAGATCTCTGCCTCGGACAGGGGAGAGAAAGAGTTTAGACATTTAGTTGGGTCAGTCGTGTGGGGTGAGAGGGTAGGAAAGGTGGGTTTAGGGAACCGACTGCTAATGTCGGCGACTTTTCTCTCAAAGAAGGAGGAGAAGTCGTCTGCTGTCGGGGTGGAGGGAGGGGGTGGGGGAGGTGGGTTAAGAAGGGTAGAAAAAAGCTTGTGGGGGTTTGAAGCAGAGTTAATTTTGTTCAGAAAGTAGAGGGGTTTAGCACCAGTTGTGTGAGAAGAGAAATATTTAAGGAGGGAGTGATACTTATCAAGGTCCAGACAGTCTTTGGACTTGGCGCCATCTCCTCTCAGCTGCACGAAGGGTGGACCGTTCTTCACGAATAACATCCGTAAGCCACGGGCAGGAGGGAAAAGATCGCGCAGGCCTGGTTGACAGGGGACAGAGAGTCAAGTGATGCAGTTAAAGTGGTTAACAAGGAGTCGGTGGCAGTGTTAGTGGGGTGGGACGAGAACTCGTCAATGGGAGGGAGGGAGGATGTTTCAATAGAGGAGAAATGGGAGGGAGATAGGGAGCGGAGGTTGCGCCGGAAAGTTACAAGGGGAGGGGAGGTAGGAGGGGTTGGAGGGAGAGAGACAGAGAATTGGATAAAGTAGTGATCAGAAATGTGCAGTGGGGTTACAGAGGTTAGGTCAGTGATACATGTGTCAGGATGAGGTCTAGCTGTTTGCCTGCCTTGTGGGTCACCGGTGTGCTCAGCAGCGTCAGGTCGAAGGGAGAGACAAGAAGTCGATGGCCTGCATTCTTTGGAGGTGGATGTTGAAGTCCCCAAGGACTATCAGGGGGTTTCCATCATCCGGGAGGACGCTGAGAACCAGCTCCTCCACAAAGTCGGCTACCGGTCCTGGTGGGTGATAAAGAACAATTAAGCATGCTTTGATAGGATCAGTCACATAGTGATGTTCAAATGATTTGGCAGTAACAGGGAGTGGTATGGATGTGTATTTCATATGTGGGGAAAGAAGCAACCCTGTCCCACCACCCCGCCCGGTTGAGCGGGGTGAGTGAGTGAAGGAGTGGTTGACGGAGAAAGTAGCTGGAGTTGCAGTGGTCTCTGGGTGGATCCATGTCTCTGTCAGCGCCAGGGCATGAAGAGAAGCATGAGATGCAAACGCCGGGATGAAGTCTGCCTTGTTCACAGCAGACTGGCAGTTCCAGAGCCCTAAAGAAAGAGAGGGCAGGTGGAGAAGATCTGGGTAGGTAGTGAAGGTTAGAAGTTGACCGTATATACTTTGTGACATATCTACGTCTACGGGTAGTGTAATGAACAGGAATGCTCAGGAAACACATGCTAGCTATGAAAATGTTCTAGGTAGAATATAAATATAAATAGGGTGATACTTATCAGAAGAGGCAATCCCGGCCCCGTCGGCCTTCCTTTTACAGTTTTTGTCCCACACTGTGCCACTGAAACACTAAAATATGATAACTATCTGTGTGCGTTAAGTTGATAATAGAAGCAGGGAATTAAAAGTAACGCAAACGTTACCTTCCCTTATAACTAATTACTTTTCCATGCAGTCCATTACTAGTAAAGTAATGCAGTTACTTCTAAAATAACTAGTAACTGTAACTAATTACAAATTTTCAGTAACGTTCCCAACACTGGTCATTGGATAATGCTGCGATTATGTCCCGCCCACGGACGCTCGGCGTCTCTGGGGCGAATGGATGAGTGGGCTTATGGAAGTTTATTAGACTCTTTATTCAAATGGAAATGCACTTGTCAAATGGCAATTCAATGCGCAAAGTGACAATGCAATCCACAATTCAAATGGAAAGCAATTGTCAAATGGCAATTCAATGTGCAAATTACAATACAATCCGCAATTCAGTTTGTATTATTTTGAATAACAATTTTAATGAACGCTTACTGCATTGCATTTCATATTGACACGGTTTTTCGACTCTTTATTCAAACGGAAATTAAATGTGCAAAGTGGCAATGCAATCCGCAACATATCAGTTAACGACACTCGATTTCCATCTACATCGTCTGCTAAGGCAGTGAGCGTTGCAACAAGTTATTCTGTCGCCATATTGTTGTTAGCATTACAGTAGCAACAAAGTTTATTTGTCCCCCCCACCCCCCTCCCAATAGACTACTCTGCCTCTGATTGTCTGGTATTCGTTACCTTCGTTGGCTAGGTTAGGTTTCGGCGGAATTACTGGGTTGTCAGTGTTAGAGGTAGCCACTCAGAAGCAGAGTAGAGTTGGGTCTTACCCTCAATAGGGGTGGGGACCCGCATTGATGGGGGGACTGACAGATTGCATTGCCATTTGAAGTTTGCAACAAAAAAAGCGTGATGACAAGTAAATGCTAATGCCATAGACTGGGGGCGCTGTTTAGCTACCACATTGAATCTCCATTTGAATAAAGAGTCGAAAAGACCGTGTCAATATGAAATGCAATGCAATAAGTGTTCATTCTAATTTTTATTCAAAATAATACAAACTGAATTGCGGATTGCATTGTCATTTGCACATTGAATTGCCATTTGACAACTGCTTTGCCATTTGAATTGCGGATTGCATTGTCACGTTGCGCATTGAATTGCCATTTGACAAATGCATTGCCATTTGAATAAAGAGTCTAATAAACTTCCATATGGGTTGGCCTGGACTCCGGGCTTCTGCGTGATGATTGGAAGCTCTGTCGAAAGACGGCATCTCCTTTTGATTGACAGCGATTTTGTACTATAAAAAAGTCGCCGAAGTTAGTGGAGCTCAGTCACATCGCGGATTTTGTAAGTGTAGTCGAATGACAAACTGCTGCAACCTATTTCTTGGAATTTGCTTGTAGAAATTGCTAGCCAATTTTCATCATACATTTAATACAAACACCACATTCCTTGTTTCAGATTAACCTAATTCCCACATTTCCTCCTTCGAGTTTATATCGTTTCGTTAGATCGTTCGTTCATTCATTCATACAGTAGGCTACGGTAGTGTCGTAGGGGTGAACTACCCAGCGAACTAGCCAAATAAATGCAACATTTTTATGAGGTAGGCCAAATACAAGCTTCCCCTCTTTGAAAGACCAGCAGCCACCACTAAAAAAAACTGAGGATGGGATGCTTGCGGGTCTTGACGCGCCAAGGCACTAGCAGAGCATTCTCGGATTTGTAGTATTAGCGTAGTCTACTGGCGGGCCAGGTCAAATAGAAATGGGATATGATCTCAAGCAGAGTTTGACACCCCTGGCCTATGCATCCATCTCGAATTAGCTGACGTTATAGCTAATGTTAGCAAACTCAAATATGTTAACTTAGGTGCAAGCTAAATTTTGATTTTACTGTTAAACATTATCGTTGCATTTTACAAGTAACAGACGCCAGCTAGCTGTTAGGCTACTTCATATTCTATTATGCTTCTATATTGGATAAGATTTATCAAATAGTTCATAAACAAGTAATAAAGGGGGAGAGCTCCTTGGCTGCATCCTTCCAGTTTTAAATGTAAAAAATAAAAATAAAAAATTCTATAAGATTCTTTGTTTGAATATTTTGTCTCTTTTTAAACTGATCCTTTTTCTTCGTATTTCTAAATTAATGCAGGGTCAATGCTGAGATGCGTACAAGGAGGAGCACGTGGCCAAGAGGAAGAAGATGACAAGCAACCATCTACAAGCAGTTCAGGCACACATCAGCCCCAGCTGGCCAGCAGGTCTGTAGAACAGTACCACCGTTTTTCCTGGGTCAAAATGGTTCTTTGGTGCTCCAAAAAAAGATTTTTTGTCAAAAATCAATGTATTTATTCCCAGTTGTTTTGCATCCTACGTATATGTATTTGCACTAAAGCTATAACGTTAGGCTACTTAAAGACACCTTACACTCATAAAGTATGTTCGAAATGGCTTAAATGCTGCCAATTAATAATATACGTAACAACTTATTGTAAATGGTCAGTAACCTAGCCTATCAAATAAGGTAGGCCACTCTGAAGCATGTACACTACCTACTTATTTTGATCTTGATAGGCTAAGCCTTCAGTAGCAAATAATAACAATAAACCCACTTTTTGTTAATTAAAACTACGTCAGCATAATAATGCACCTAAAATACAAGCCTGAGCAAGGGCAGCAATCGCTATCAAATCAACAGACGTGCAATTTAGCTAGCAGGGGAAGAATACAAAAAACGAAAATCACCAGTTAACTTGATTTAAATTTGCAAGAACTCTAGACTCTAGAATTTGCAAGAACTCTAGACTAACAATAACATGCTTAAATTAACTGACAACATAAGTTATACGACTTACAGTTCTCAAGGATGCACACACGCAATCTCAACTGCGGTGTGAAGCGCGTGTCCACGTGCAGGTGACCTTGGCGTTCTTGGGCACAGGGACAATGGTGGTCCTCCTGAAGCAGGTGGGGAGTAAATACATGCTGAGGGAGAGGTTAAAGATGTCACTGAAGACCACAGCTAGCTGGTCAGCGCAGCCTCTGAGGGCCCTGCCTGATATGCCGTCTGGGCCAGGTGCCTTGTGACAGTTCGTTCACACTGCAGCAACGCGAATCGCCTACCATCGCTCGCCTTCCCACAGTTCACCTCGCTCGGGGGCGTTTCAAACAGATTCATGTAGAATGTAGTTCTCTAAAGTCACTGTTGTAGTTGTAATGGCCAAGTGTGCAGACTTGGGTTTACGTACTCGCAACATCGATCAAAATACAACTTGTATACAAAATACAAAACTGTTTAATAGACATACACGTTGACATTTGTAAAAAACGTTTTATTATATTACTCAAGTCTCTGCTAATCTGTCGATACGATAGGGAGTTCCAGCCGGGCTAGCTAGCTTAGCTACAGTAGTTACTACAGAACGAAAATACGTAATGTCACTAGACTGAATTAGAAAGTACAAGCACCAACAACTTCGGCAACCTTGCGCCATGCATTGTTTTTTTTTTTATGAACATCTCTGTACAAATACAGCTATGTATCGTACAGGACTGGGTAAGCAGCCACACAAACGATTAGTTTCTCCTCCACCTTGAAACCTAGAAAGCTAGAAATGTTTGCCATGGTTGCTACGTTAGGAGAAACAAGAAAACACTCCGATTGGCCATCGCTAGCGAAAATCGCTCCTCATTTGCATGAAGTTGAGAATCTCAACTCTGTCGCGTCGCTACCCACAATGCACCACGCAAGCGATTTGCCTGGCTTCATAGAAAATGAATGGAAAACATGTTGTCGCTCGCATCGCGTCGCTGCAGTGTGAACGCACTGTGAGGGTTGATCTTTTTGAAGCAATGCCTCACCTTAGCTACAGTTAGTGTAGGCACACCACTGGCTAGGCCTTCAAGTAGATCCACTGCAGGGGGGTCACTGTCCCACTCAAAGCAAGCGTAGAAGGCAGAAGCAAAGCAACTCGTCTGGCAGTAGGACAAAGGACTGGGTCTCACTGTAGCCTAACCCTTTGTAGTCTAACCCTAGTAGTCTGTAATGGCTTTAAGTCCACTCCACATGCGCCTGGGGTCAGAGCCATGGTAGCTGGACTCCACCTTGGTCCTGTAAGCCCTTTTCGAGTAGGCTAATAGAGCTAATCTGTTGTGATTGTGTGACCAGATAATGTATTTAGCTGAGTTTATTTGATATGCTGTTTGAATAACAGGTGTATTGCATAATTATTGTGTGATGCTGCTATAGGCCTCTGTTACCCCTTTTCCACCAACGCATTTTGGGTGCCGGTTCGGAGCCGGTGCCTAATCGCGAACCAGTTCTTTCTCTTTCGACAGACTGGGAACCGGAAAAGTGGTTCGTACGTGGTTCGCAACGAGCACCACTTCTGAGCTGCTTTAGTTTACGAACCAATAAAGAACCGCTTGGGGCGGGGTTACCATGACCAACAAAACGCTTTGGCCACCATTGCTCTAAGTTTTTACAATTAATATTTCAGCTAAATGGTACTTGTAAATCAGAATCTGAATGAAAATGTATCGAGAAGTGGGCAGTGTAGTTTCTGAAAATTGGCTTATTTTAGTGATGAAACTGCTAATTTGTAAATTTGCTCCGACTTACTACGACTCCAACGAAATGTCCTCCATTGTTGATGTTGTGTTTGTGTTTGGCGCTACCGCGCTAGCGTTGCTGGGAAATATGAGACGTATACAGTGACGTAATGACGTTGCTCTGTGGTGGCTCTCGCCCATGGAAAAGCAAACCGGTTCTTAGTAAGCTCCGTTATTGAACCAGCTCCGAACTGGCTCTAGCACCAGCTCCGAACTAGCTCCCGGTTCACTTTGGTGGAAAGGGGGTATGTGAAAGTTAGTTTGTCAAGTGTAATATGTTGTCTTGTGCAGTATGTTGCCCTGCTCACTTACAGACTGTTCTTTTGCTACTTGCACTTATCTGTATTGCTTGGTGGCATTGTTGTATCTTTTGCCAGTCACATTTCAGAATTACTGGTGTGCTTTCTGCGTGGGTGATTTTCAGTGAACAATAAATTGCCATAGTCTTGAGCCATACACTGCCACGTGGGCTTCAGTGCCCAGGGGCCCTTTGGGGTACTAATCTGGCCTTGACTCAACCAATGTATGATGCTAGATTACAACTCCTGATGGAGAAGAATCAGAGTAAAATCTTCTGTGTTAGCATATTCCAATGAGGAGATCATGATTCGATTGGCCTTGATCCCCATATACCTGTACCTGGTTCTAAATATGTTAACATTGAATTGATGATTTGTATATATGTTTACAAATATTAATAGATAAAAATAGAAATATCTTCAAACTGCTTATTTGGTTTGTCTGGAATGTTCTGTATGTTATTATATTAAAATAATTAACCAGATAAAAATATATTGTCTGCATTAGGAAAATGTCCCTGACAACTATGTGTACACAGACACAAAAACAGAAGCATACACAAATACACACATCCTAAAACACTCATACAGCACTCATGCCACCAATGCAAACAGATTCTATGAGCCCATTCATTATAAGTAAGGTGCTGCTTTCCAGAGTAAGTCATATTATTCCACCTCGTCAGTCAATGGTGATATTATTATTAGCACATAGAAGACCCAGACCTTCGCCTGCCACACTGTTCCCTCTCCTTCCCTCTTGTTCCCTCTTGTTCCCTCTCAAGTGCTCATCTAGCTCAACTAATGTCTAGTGCAATGTTGTTGTGTCAGTTAATGGCAACCCCCCTACTTCCCTCCATGCCCCGCTTCATTTCAGAGAGATGGTTGGAATGCGAAAGGAACACTAGCAGCAGGGCAGTCTTTGGAAATAAAGTTAAGAATGCCTTAAGTGGTCTCCCCCGTCCCTCTCTACCACATGCCAAACCAATAGTGTAAACAACCCTGCTCCCTAGCTGGGAGCTACCAGACTGACAGTAAAGTGTGTTATCTCTTCTCAGGGGAGAAGAAGAGGGGGAGGGGGGTTGGCTTTAATATCTCCCACAGACAAGTACCCAGTGAGGTATCCACAAAGAAACATACACACAAAAGACCCCGATTAACCTTGTTGACTCATACAAAAGCAGCCAGACACCCCCACCCCCGGTTATATCCCCACTAATCCACACCCCCTCCTCCTCCGCCGCCCATCCCTCCTACAGCCCAGGATGGTCTCACCTGGTAAACATACACATGATTGGAGGGTGTGGTAGCAGAAGCCCGCACATCTAGACTGACAGACAGGACCCCTGTGGTGGGCTCTCGGGTAGGATTAGGGTAAGGGGGATCTACAGTCTTTAGGGATGACCCTGCTAGGGCTGTCCCCGAATAAGATTTTCTTTTGGTGACCAAGATTCGACTGAACACTTCTGAAAATCGACTAATCTAAATAAATAAAAATCTTCTGTAAATGTCACAATGTTTTTCATCAAACCATTTCGTGTGATGTTTTACCTCACTGTTTTAAGAAATAATCTGAAAGAAATACAAACGTAAGAAGGGTGATTGGCAACCACACAAACATAAATGTACAAACAATTTCCCGATCTGACTCAATGTAGCTGCTGGACATTCCAGATTCAGACGCTATAAAATGAGCTATTACTAATAATAAGCCTCATGTCACCAGTCCTGTTGTTACCGAATGCCGATATAATAAAAAATGTCTGATGGGTTTATTTATTATCTCTTACAATGTACTACAAATTAAAAATATTGTTTGTTTAACATGCAAATCATCAGAGAGTGCCAATTAAAGGGTGCATACTGGAGACTCTTTCCAGAAACACAGACAGCAACATTCATTGCCTGAAAAAGTGCAGCATGCGAACTGGCCATATGTAGAAGACAGATACTTTTATGGCATCACTGGCACTGCACTCCAGTGGATCTCATCCTACGTGTCGGGAAGATCCTACCAGGTCTCCTGGGGAGGCAAACTGTCAGGCCCTCGCCAGCTCTCCACTGGTGTCCCACAGGGCTCCGTCCTTGGCCCCCTCCTCTTCTCTCTGTACACCACCTCACTTGGACCAATCATCACCTCCCATGGCTTCTCCTACCACTGCTACGCTGACGACACGCAGCTGTACCTGTCGTTCCCCCCGACTGATCCGGGGATCTCAGCTAGGATTGAGGCCTGCCTCGCAGACATCTCTGCCTGGATGACCGAGCACCACCTCCAGCTGAACCTCGCCAAAACAGAACTTCTCATCATCCCGGCTAAACCCTCCATCTCCCATGATCTGTCAGTCACCCTGGGATCTGCGACGGTGACCCCTTCATCCTCTGCCAGGAACCTTGGGGTAACCATGGATGACGAGCTCTCCCTCACAGCCCACATTGCCGCAGTCTCCCGGTCTTGTAGATTCACCCTCTACAACATCCGGAAGATCAGGAGATACCTGTCTGAGCACTCCACCCAGCTGCTAGTCCAAGCAATGGTCCTCTCCAAGTTGGACTACTGCAACTCGCTGCTCGCTGGTCTCCCAGCATGTGCAACCCACCCTCTTCAGAGGATTCAGAACGCAGCGGCCCGCCTGGTCTACAATCTACCCAGACGCTCCCATGTTACCCCGCTCCTCATCTCTCTCCACTGGCTACCCATCAACGCCCGTATCAGATTCAAGACCCTGGTACTGACCTTCTGAGCAGTGAACGGGACTGCACCCGACTACATCAAGTCTCTCCTGCAACCTTACACCCCCACCCAGAACCTACGGTCTTCCTCAGACAACTGCCTGGTGGTCCTACCGCTCAAGACCGCCCGGTCCCAACACAAGCTCTTCTCCTGCCTGGCCCCCCAATGGTGGAACCAGCTCCCCACCTCCATCAGGGACACCGACTGTCTCCCCACCTTCAAGAAAAGGCTCAAGACACACTTGTTCCGGGAGTACAAAGGCACTTAGGAATGCTTGGCTAGACCTGTTGCTAGTTTCCTCCAGAGTCACAATGACTCTTATTGAGTGACTTGTTGCTCTTGTAGGTTAGTTATAACGAAGTTAAGTCTTGTACTCGCTGTGAAATATTTTAATATTGATTGTTCTTCCACAGGTACAGTCCTGCACTTTTTTTGGTTCATGTTGTTTTAATTTGCACTTTTTGTGGTTCATGTTGTTTTAATTTGTAAACTTGTATAACTGCATGCTCTTATGGGTCTTCCCTTCTGGCACTTGTTTAGTTTTCCACAATGTATGCTTTATGTTTTGGCTGCTTGCAATGTTTGGGACTACCTTGTTGTTATGATCAGTGACCTATGCTCTTTTGTAAAGCTCTCTCTTGGAAGTCGCTTTGGATAAAAGCATCTGCTAAATGCATAAATGTTAATGTAAAATGTATGAAATGCTTCCATACCACAGAGTTCTTTGAAATGTTTCCTTTTGGATTAATAACAACACCAACTGTCGACAAAGTAGGCCTATGGTAGAGTTTGTAGTTCGGCTAAAAGCTACAATTGTGTTCATGTGCTGTGTGCAAAAAACAAAACGCAGATTTTCTTTGAATTATATATATATATGTGTTTTTATTTTTTTTATTTTTTATTTGTCTTATATAATATTATCTACAATTTCTGAAGAAAAATTCTTTAATTCAGCAATGGTGACACAAGCGGGAATCAGATCTCACACTGTCATACGGTTGGTCGACTAAAGGCCGAAATAGGCTTCTGCGTCTCAGTTTATGGATGGGCGGGCACATGGATACGCACGGATACGGACGGATAGACTGCGTTTATGGTTCTCCGTAGGCTGTGGGTGCTGAAAACAATCCACCGCCAGAAGAGTAGGTGGCGCAACGGTTTTTTGTTTAGACGTCGTCAAGTTTTTATTTACCTATGTTACCGAGAAGTCTGAGAAAATTTACAAATGAGACGTTTCAACAAAATACGCACATTTTCAGAAACTACACTGCCCATTTCTCGTCACATTTTAATTTAGATGCTGATTTACATGTACTGTTTAGCTGAAATATGAATTGTAAAAACTTTACAAGCAATGGAAGTCAAAGGATTCTGTTTGTCCTGCTATCACAGCAACCCCTCCCCTGACGCAAGTGGTTCTTCATACTGACCAATAACAGCCAAGGGGTCTCCGTAGCTCGACGGATAGTTACAAAATTCAGGAGGTGCACGTAGAGTTCTCCGAGGCTCTCCGAGAGCTGACGGAGAGCTCGTAGAGGCCGTTCCACGGAGACAAGGGCGTTCCCATGTGTCCGTTTTTAGAAAAACGCAGAAGCATATATCGGCCTTAACAAAAATCTTAGCCGACCAAGCATATTGACCAAACGATCTACTAGTGGATTAAGTGGGGACAGCCCTAAACGCTGCTGTCCAAGCCTGACTCCTGGGCCAAAAGAGAGTTGTAGGTGAAGACTGAAAACCAAGCATCAGCCTCATTAAGGACCTCTCTACCCTGCAAGCCCAACCAACTGCTGCTCAGGCCTAGCAGGATGAGAATCAGCCAACCTGCCCAGCAGCCTGGCTGGCTGTTTGTTTGGATAGTCTGGCAGAGCCTCAGTCAGCCATTGGCGTCCCTGTACACTTTCCAGATCCCATAGCCAAGCGCCAACATTGCTCAGGGGAGCTTCAGATCATCCATCATGGCTCAACGGGTCATGCCTGAACACCCTATACTCTGTCAATGGTGCACATTGAAGGGACAGGGTATGAATGGCACCTTCCAAGTAGTCTGGAGCCTACTCCAGGGCAAGTTCCCCAACAAGACCCCCTTCTCTCTGTCATCTTTGGAGCTGCCTCAGAACATAAATGGAACTGGTCTATGACTACTATTCATTGGTATCATACAAGTTGGGCACAGACTTATGTCGTTGTTGTAATTGTGCCAACCCAAAAGAAACTGAGGGTCCTTAATCTGTTATTCTTATTCTGTTTCGTAGAGTTTTATATATCATATTTCATGAAAATTGTTTTTATGGTTGATCAGTGTTGTTTTCATTTGTGGAAGAATGAACGAACAAACAAATGGTCATTGGCAAAGTACAATTAACAACGACATAAGTCTGTGCAACACAGTCCTGCAAAAACAAACAAACAAACATCTGCCTGTCTCACAGGCACTTTTGCAGCAGCAGTGTATCACATGCTAAAGACTGTCAGGGGTCGGATTTCTGATCATCCAGGTGACGTGCCAACCATATCCATCCATCATGCCACTCTGTTGACAAAAATCAGCTACCTTATTGGTATAGAACGATCACGTGTTGAACCGTGCCACCAAAATCCTATTACGCTCTAAAGAAACTAGTTCTGCATAAAACATAGACGCATCGACAATCGACTGGAATTTCAGCGACTAACTTTTTTTTGGTAGCTTGGCACGACTCGTTCTTTTTTATGAGCTAAAGATTGTGTAGATGCCAGACTGTTGAGCGGGAATCATTTTTAAAATACTTTTTGTGGTTCACCTTGCGGCTTACAGTCATTTTCAGTGGAAATAGTTAGTAGTGGAATTAGTGCTGGGAGGAAAGGGGGTTGGCCTGTTTTAGAGAGAATTCATCTGTGACCCGCTTCCCCCACACACTTCTTCCCACTTCCCCCACAGCTTCTAGACAGCTTTATCTGTATTAGTTGAGGCCAGGGATTATCATAGCTGGGGCAGTGCTTGTCTGTAGTCTGCTACTGCCAAGGAACCGCCTTACGCCACTCTGTACAGCCCAGGATAACAGGAGTCTCTAAACAAAAGAGGGGTGAGTTTGCCGGGAAAAGACCCGCCGTCCATTTCACCATAAGATTATGTGGTTATAACAGACTATTTCCTAATAAAGGATCTAAAAGTGTTGCACTGGTGACTGGAGAGGAAAAGAGGACGGAGGGAGGGAGAGTGGAAACTGGGTCTTGGTGAATGTAGGTCTCTGAGACAGTGTGTGTGGGTAAAGCAGGCTTACAGTGGTAATCCCCTCTGTAGACATCCATCTGACAAGCGGCAGGACGAAGCACAGACACGTGCGTACACATGCTCAAACAGTCTAGACAAGGCCAGTGCAGAGAGCTGACCTGGACAAATTCCCTCTGTGATAACAGTGAACGCTGTCAGCTTTAACATGTTTTTTTTTTTTAAATATCTCCACAGTTATATGGAAAATGGCTGCCTTTCCCAATTTATTGAACAGGCTCACAAGAATAATGCCACACTGCCATGTGCCCTTTTCTGAAACAGCAGACATACTCCTGTCTGTACATTTCCTGGTTATTCTTTAGATGATTCTGCAAACCTTTCAGCTTTTGAATCAATCTTTTCTGTCAGATGGCTGACAATGTTTGCACAGACTATCCCAGCAGGGCTCAATGAGCCTGTTGGGCTCAACTGTCTTCTGAAAGTTGTTATTATACCTTTCTTCCTGTGATGTTAGCATGCTAACAAAATAAAAAGGGTCACACTCTCACAATAGTTGGGACATAAACAACAAGCAGCAGCCTTAATTCAGATGAGGCTTCAGAGAAGCTCAGACAGAGTTACAAAGCTGTTGGGTGACTCATTGTGTGGGGAGTCAAGTACTCCAATCACACATAGTCCTCCTGTGTTTAAGAATGTATTTATGTAACAGTATGTTACTTTGTGAAAATAACACATTTTCCAAGTTGCAAAGGTTGGTTAAATAATTAGGAAGGACATAGTACACACACACCGCAATAATGTTAATGTGAGAAAATGTAATGTTTAGAATCAAGACTTAAGCCTACAATAAGGTACAATGGTGGTCTCCTGAAACGTTGTACCATGACACATTGCTTCTAGAGACAGAACAACAACCTAGAAAAAATTATTTGTATTTAGTATTTATTTTGGCTTTTCTTTTTTTGCATTTATATTAGGCAAAGTGCATCTTATTTTCTTTTTCCTGTCAACACATTGCACAATACATAAATAATGATGCATATAAAACGTCTTCATATTTACAAGTAATAATATATTTATAACATAAAATACATTTTTACTTCTTAATTCACTTAATTAAATCTTAGTTATTTAATAAACAAGTCATTGAAAGTTTGTATTTTTCTTTTTAAACATGTTTTAACATGAGGATGGGAGGGGATGGGGGTCAGGGAAAGGCAGGGCTTGCTGCTATCGGTTGTTGAAGATGACCTCAAGCCAGCAGGGGCAGCTGCTGATAAACTGTCTAGTGTAGCACTGTCCCCAGCCCTTTACGAAGCTGATCTGTACTGTGAAGCCAGTTCGGGGTTGCTGTGTGAACTCGTGGTCGTTGGGCCTCTGCAGGCAGTCGGCCTTGTCAAAGTCAAAGGCTTTAATGGAGAAGCCAGGGAACACCTTGTGCACCAGGAGCGTGCGCGAATCTGGGTTGTCCAGTGTGGCTGACTTGATGAAGATGGGGTAGCAGCTACGGTTGTATACCCACACCCCACCCGCCTCACGTGTCAGCTGGATGCCATAGCCGATCTTAGCCCGCACCATCTGGACCAGCTGGCTCTTGTTGTCAGAGCTGAGCTGTCCCAGGCAGAAGCCGTTCCCCTGAGGTAGGTCGTAGAAGATGTCCAGGGAGGTCTCCTGAACCGAGTAGAGGCGCCCCACTCGAGTCTTCTCCTCCCAGTACGCCACCACGCACCAATGGGCACGTTCACTCAGCGTCTGAACAGCTTGCGAATCTGAAGAGATACAGAGAGACAGACGGCAGTTACAACACTGAACCATGAACATAGAAGACACGACTACAGTTGTAAAACACAGATTATAAGCAAGGGGTTAGGTTAGAGAGAAATGTGTTAAGTAAGTTTTGGGGGAAAAGAGTAACAGAACTCAGAACATTATCAGTTTAAATGCAGTGGGTGAATTATAAATGCAACCAAACAGTCATGCCACCATGTCTAATCCAAAGCACTTCCTTCCACAATTGTTAAAATATCTTGAAACAAGAAAAGTTGCTACCAAAACCGCCAAACAAAACATGCATCCTTAATTTTACTTTTCAGGAATACACAGGAATTTATGGAATTCCAGGCAGAGCTGCAGTCTCAGACACTAGTGGGCAAACCTCCAGGCCGCCTCTGTTTGTCTAAGTATTACTGCTTATCTTCTGTCTGGGCTTGTATTTTCGTGGCAGCCCAGAAAACAATGTTCTGACGTCAAACCAGACATAAATCTGTCCAAGACATCTCTTTATGGCAAGCAAACTCATGATGACAAAAGAAATTAGTAGATACTAGCTGTCAAATACAAGATGGAAAGGGAATGGAGCCAGAGAATGAGGATTCTTTGAAGACCTGTAAAATGACACCTGCAACTGGTGCTCTGTAACTCTGTGCCTCCAAATGTCTTTAATTGTGGCAGTATAGTAAGTAGACCATTAATGCCAAACAAAAAGAGGTAATGGCAGTGCTGAAGGGCAACTTACTGAGCTTGGTTTCAAAGTACAACAGACAACATGAGGTGAACGGGTTCCTCTGTGGGGAACTATGGTTTGGTAACCTTTTGGAGGAGGGGAAACAGGCCTGTCAATGGACAACCACGCATGACATGGATGTATGAGGGGAGAGAAATACAGTGAGAGAGTGGTAATGAGAGAGGGTTTTGTGTACAAATTTGGATCTCAGCAACATCTATGAAGGAGGGTGAGAGAACCAGTCAGACAAGGAGCACAAGGGAGTGAGAGATTGAAAGAGAGAAAGACAGGCATTTGACATTTCCTCAATCTTCTTTCTCAACTTTAGCCTAATAATCTCCTACACAGCGCTCACCAGATCAAGAACGCTTTTATCAACACACAACAACTCTGAGACAACATCTCTTAGAGAGATATTAACTGGTTAACATGTCACAGGGAGAACACTTCTGCTTATAAGAGCCCTTCTTCTCTCTCTCCCCCCTCTATCCTCCCCATACTCTCATCCGCCTTTTTCTCTACCTCTTTCATCTTTTAAGGCAGGGGAGTGTACCCCGTAATTTGCCAGGCCAGGCCTTGTCTAAGGCTGAGACGGAGGCTACAGTTCAGTTATGTTAATGGTATACTATCTCAACCCAGTCTCCCTGGGCTGGCTCAACCTGTTATTACCCTTCATAAGAAGATGAAAAAAAGAAGAAAAGGGGAAAAATGTCTTCCATAAAGCAACAGGCACTTGGTTTTGTCTTTGAAGTCATTCACTGTAAAGCTGACTGTAAACATTTTTGTAAATCAAATTTCTTCCAGCTATGGGGAAAGACACACTGGTGTTTCACCCCCCCCCCCCCAAATAAAAGCTTCTCTAAGCAAGGAGAGAAGGGAGCACAGGCTGCAACAAAAGACAAGGCCTCTTGTGCATTTGTGTGTCAGTCCTGTTTCTGAGGATTTTTATCCCTATTGTCAGTGGAGAGGTTGGGGAGGGCCTACTGGCCTACCCTTTCCTCATAACCCCCACCCCTGCACTCTGCAGCGCCCCTGCTCCGCTCTGCACTGTGTTTGTTATTGCTAGGAGAGACAGTGCCTGGCGTCAGAGGTCATTACATGCCTGCTTGTCTGAGCCTGTCATCACAGCCTTAAACCACAGAGGTATTCATCATATGACTTAGAGCCCTCCTCCCTCTAGGAACCAAGTAGGAAAAAGAGAGAGGTAGGTAGAGAGGAACAGAGGGTATTCTTGCTGTCTCCCCCCCTCCCCACCCTCGAGAGAGACGAATCCCAGGGAACATGTCTGATGGGGCCTGTAGTTGTGCCTGGCCACTTGGAAGTCTTGCAGCCTTTCGATGATGTGGCGATGGTGAACCATTGACAATTGGGGGGCTGTATACCTGAGTCTCTGAAGACAGTGGGCCAGATATGCATTCCATTCACAAGTAACAGTGTTATTACTGAAGCCTCATAACAAGCGGAGAGAAATAGCAAGAGAGCAAACAAAACCACTCTCAAACAAAAGCAGTGTCAGTATCTATCCATCTCTATGACAGTTACAGTTCGTCAACACTAGAAAATGTCAGAATTGATTTTACGGCTCACCAAATACTAAGGGCATCCCTTTAACGGATAACACCGACTGCAATGACACTTTTCAGTTTCTACATACTCAATCCATAATGCAGTGACAACTAGGGCTGCAACAACGAATCGATTAAATCGATTAAAATCAATTATTAAAAGCGTTGGCAACGAATGTAATTATCGATTTGTTGTGTCGCGCGACTATTACACCACTCAATAAGTCGCAGAGGTGTTTGAGTATTGAAAAAAACGTTTTGTTGAACGCGGAGCGGAGGTAGAGGAAAGGCCATCGGAGAAACGTTGTTGAGTAACGTTCTGAAACACATGGCGGAGGCAGAGAAATCAGTAGCTACGACCCAAGTCATCCAAGGTGTGGGAGCATTTCACACTAAATACATTGGAAAAGTGTGTTGATTGACCGAGGTGAAGTTAGTTTCATATTCGACATTCGTCTCACATTCAGAAGACTTTACTTTGCAGCATTGCGTTAGGGACCGGGTGAAAACAACCCATACCATTTAAAAAAATGTAAACTTTTATAATATTTTTAGGGAATATAAAACCTCAAACAGACACCAGAGTATCTTAACAATGTCTGGTATACTTCCACAGCCTTTACTTTTTAAATGAAGTTTCAAATAAAATGACAGAAAATCCCTAATCTTTGAAAATAGCTTAATCCTCGCAAATCAATTTTTTTTTCAAAACATTAGTGTGTCAAAAAATCTTATTTTGTACACCATATTATTCTAATAAAGTCTGGCCTACTTCCACAACCTTTCAATTTTCAATAAAGTTTTAAACAAAACTCAAATAAATTGCTCATCTTGGAAAATAGCATAAAATCCACGCTAATATTAATAACTTTTTCAACATTGTGTGCCTGTTTGTGCACATTCTGAAGATTTTTTGCACTGTGAATTTGCACTGTCAGTTCTGTTTTTGAATAAAGGGTTGGAAATGACAGCTTTTTTTTTTTTTTTTTTTTAGATTCATCAATTAATCGAAAAAAGAATCGACAGATTAATCGATTATTAAAATAATTGTAAGTTGCAGCCCTAGTGTCAGCCTACCTAGAAGGCTGTAGACAAAGGCAGAGTTTGCCTGTGTGTTCATGTCTCTCCCACATCTGACACACACACAATCCCACACTAAATTGCAATGCACATACACACATATGCATGCTGTAATGCACACATGTACAAACACAAAGTCAGCTTGTCAGGCTTGTCACTGGCATAAAAACACACAGAATGTTTGCATCTGTGTGTGTGTTTGTAGGTAGCTGGTATTGTTCTCAGAGTTTTCTGGATCCCATTTGTGCTGCCTGGGGACTCTGTGGTCTGTTTGTCTGTATGTCTCCAGGGGGTCAAGCAATCACACATCCAGGGGGAGTAGGCACAGACAAACATACGTTTCAGTCCTGAGCTACATTTACATTTAGCAGACGCTCTTATACAGAGCGACTGACAGTAAGTACAGGGACATTCCCCAGTAGGGTGAAGTGCCTACACAACGTCACTTGGCACGGCCGGGAGTCAAACTGGCAACCTTCAGATTACTAGCCCGATTCCCTTAGCGCTCAGCCACCAATTGAGCTCCAGTGTCTACCTCGGTCTTTTCCCTCCAGTCACCATTCTCTCCTCCCAGCTAATATCCCAGCCCTACTCTCTGTCTGCTGCCTCCTGCCATCTGTTCTGCTCTTTGTTCTGCCAGTCCTGTCCTGGGGTTTTTGCTCCATTCCCAACCCCCTCCCACACAGCACCCAGCTCCCCAGCATCCATCCCCCTCAGCCTTCACAAGTTACAACCATGCGAGTCCCTATGCCTTTAAAATGTCCCTAATCTTATTAATTATAAGCGTTCAAATGTCCAAAACTGCCCCATCTACATTACCTAAAAGTGCAGAATCCTTACTTCATACCAAGTACCTTCTACTTGGCATAATATTGAACCGTGTAACATGATTTTGAGAAGTGTAGAGCAGACAATTAAGCAAAGCCCACTAAAAAGTCTAGAAAAGCCATGTTCTGTCCTTTGATTGAGAGTTCCTGACAATGCGGGCCATTTAGCTCCATTCCACTGCCTGTTTGTGGGAGAGCCAGCCTTTTGAATGGATCTTGCCTTCAGAAGTGGACACCAGCCCGACAAGCTGAGACTATTGTGCCTAGATGGGGGCTGAGGGGGGCAGCAATCGGACTCAGCTCTTGCCATCAAGGCTGGAAACAGTGGAGTAGACTGGAAAAGTTAATGATTAATTCTGTCTGACTCAACACACGCACTCCAGATTGTAATTATTCCTGGACATCAGTGATCGCTTGCATACACATATTCACAATCACAGAAACGTTACCTGCAACATTACCTGCAACCCCAGAGAAAAATTCTGCATTGTCTGTTCAAATTTCAATTCTTAGTTCACATTATCATAGGTAAACAGAGATGGAAAGCCCGTTGAAGCATGTGACCTTCTGTGTGTGTGTGTGTGTTTGTTTTCCTTCTCATTTTGCCAGCCAAACCATGTAATGGCCCATCTTCTTCAGACACAGGGTTGGTGTTGGAGGGTGGTGCCCTTGTCTGTGTTTTCCAGGCTGTCTCAACACCCCTCTCTCTCCCTCTCAGGCTGGGGCAAGTCTGTTCCAGAAGATGGAGGGAGTGATGGCCAAGGTCAAACTCAGACATTCCATTTGTTCTATGGTCTGTCCATCTTCTACTTACTGAAGTAACAGAATGCAGAAGCAGACAGACTCTGGCCTGTACATAAGCCCCAGAGGCCATTCTTTCTCATTGCAGGGCTTGAAATTGCGACCATTTTGGTTGCCTATGTTCCCAAAATTGTATCTGTGCAACCTCAAAGTATATTTGGGAGCATTTGTGGTGCGACCTCTTTTCATTTCTTACAAATTAGCCTTCAATCATTAAACCAGGGTTTTTCCCGGGTCAAAATGGGTCTTCGGTGCTCCAAAAATTATTATTCCCAGGTATTTTACATCCCCCCCCACACACACATGTTCGTCCTATTTCCCCTAAAGCAATCAAGTTAGGCTACTTAAAGACACCTTACACTCATAAAGTATGTTTTAAATGGCATAAATGCTGCCAATTAATAATTGAGCAAGGGCAGCAATAGCAATAGACGTGCAATTTAGCTAGCAGGGGAAGAATACAAACAACAATAATCACCAGTTAACTTGATTTAAATTTGCAAGAACTATAGACTTTTACAATAACAGGCTTAAATGAACTTACAACATACGTTATACGACTCACAGTTCTCAAGGACGCACATACGCAATCTCAACTGCGGTGTGAAGCGCGTGTCCGTGCAATTCTCCGACATGCACTCTAACAATCACTGCTGATAGACGGCCTAACATTTTGTACAGCCTGATTTCTGATACCGTGGCGGCAGAAATTTAGCCATGGAAGAAACACTGCACTATATACTGGCCGGATTTCCCAGATTCGTTAAGAAGCTCTTAACGCTAAGAGCGTCTTAAGAACGTTCTAAGGGCGCTCTAGAACGCTCTTAGAACTTTCTTAAAAACTAAATTTAATTTGCATTTGTACAGGTGTATTTGTGCACGTCGGACTGGACCTTGCAGCGGAACGACAGTTTAGTGGCCACTGTCGATTCTGACGTCACAGTTGCATATTGATCAGACAAGAAGACACGCTCATCAACTCGATTCCTATTGATCAAAACAGAACAAGTGTTCGGCTGTAGCCTACTTGAAACATACTCTGTTGAGAACATATTCGCTGACATGTATTGCACGCAACTTTTTTTTGCCTTTGGCGCTCGGGATTTGTCATTGGCTCTTGGGAAAACAGCTTTGGCGCGCGCCAAAATGTTCTCTATGCAGGAAAAACCCTGCATTAAACTACTACCGTTCTATCCAACATAACATAACAGTTAAACTTCATCTTTACGTTTTTTACTTTAATGCAGATTTTAGATTTCTTAAAATTAGCCGTCAATCACTCCTTATCATTGCACTACGTTGTCACGTAACAGGGAGCTAACCGCGCTCAAAATTTGAAGAGCTGATAAAACTACATGAATATTTTCGGTTGGTGCTCCTACATTTTTGCTGGCGTTCCTAACTTTGGAAGCACCAGTGCTACCAAGTAAAAATTGTCATTTCAAGTCCTGCATTGATTTATTAACAATCACAACTTGGTGTCTTCAGTCAGAAGGTTAAACAGACGGCATTCAGAAAACTCAAATGCTGTCTCTTATGGCTGAGCTAATTTCCTTCTACATGAAATAACAAGTCCTTTAAAACAAGCCCGACCATTCGAGCACTGCATCCATAGGAGTTCAGAGAATGGAGTAGGCCTTGGTACATCAAAAATTGAAAGGGATAAGCCAGTTAATGAAGTAAATTTGAATATTAGGGAAGTAGCATTATATAATGTGAATGTCAGATTGTTTGCTTGGTCCACAAAGCAGAAACAGGCCCCAGCTCTAGGAGTGGATGGTTGGGAGTCAGGTGGCTGAGCGGTTAAAGAATTAGGGTAGTATTCCGAAGGTTACTGGTTCGATTCTCGGCATTGCAAAATTCTAGAACTACATCATTGGACACCGCCAACGCTCTCCTTTTGATCGTAAACAAACAGTGACTAATGGTAGCTGGTAGGAGGAAGGCCTGATGATGCATTTTACTGAGAAGGTGAGGGGTGGGTGTCCCTCACTGGTGATGTCATAATGGATTCATCTCTTTACAGAAACCACAGAGTGCCGCCCATGTCTCTGAGAGCAGTGCCACACAGTGCCACCACATGAGGAACAACTGCCTGCATTGTTCTACAACTTGGGTGTCAGCAATCTCCGTGGGAACCAGCATGTACTGGGACAGGCAGGCAGGCAACCAACCAGTCGGGCTAGTTGAGAGCAGAAAAGAGCTTTGCTGTCTGTTCATCTGTCTGCAAATTATAGTAATAAGTGTATGATTAATGCCTATGATAATGAGTGTGAACTATCCTTGCGCTGTATACATGGACTTGAGACACAGTTGTGAAGAAGAGACGGTCTGACAATTACTCATGGATGCCACTATTGAGACTGTCAGGCAGACAAACATACAGACAGGCATGAAAGCTATGGGTGCCATCACTCTCAAGACCCTTTTCATCCTCTGACTACACATGAATGGGTTGGCTAACTGGCTGGCTGGCTGACTAGCCGTCCTGCTGTGGTTGGAAATAGCAGCATGTTGCAGAGATAATTCTGAGGCTGAGGTTGAAAAAACACAGAAGGGATCAGGAATGTCCACCTCCTTCCCGACCACCATCCACACCCTATCCCTTGACTTTAGCCCTACTTCCCTTTTACATTTAGCAGACACTCTTACCCAGAACGATTTACAGCAAGTACAGGGACATTCCCCAGTAGGGTGAAGTGTCTTGCCCATGGATACAACATCATTTTGCACGGCCGGGAATCGAACCTTCTGATTAATAGCCCAATTCCCTAACCGCTCAGCCATCTGACTCTCTGGTTTTGATAATCTTTTCATACAATGTGGTTGTATGTAAAAAAACACTGTCTTTCAACAATGGCCATCTTGTTCTAGGCCTTCCACCAACTGTTACAGACCTAGGGCCGGATGCAGGCCCAACCTCCATCAAGCTACAGCTAGGCTGGTTAGGCTAACCAAGGCTGAACCAAGTGATGCTAATCTAGGCTAGTAAGAGTCCAGCTAGGATAGGCTAGGTTAGGTATGGATATGTCAAACTAGTCTGAGCCCAGATAGGGCTCAGGTAGCTCTTCCAATCTCAGAGTACACCTCTCAGTCTTCCTCATGGCTCTGTTATGGTGGCTACCACTGGGTAACATGTACAACATATAGCCCCTACATAGAATCACTGCAGGATTACTGGGCTGTTTTTCTCTCCTACTCCCTTTCTCCTTTTGCTGTTTAGATTCATGCAACATAATGACTCAGGGTGCGGAACCCAAAGAACAGCCAAAACCTAAATTAACTCAGGGACCAAGAGCTGGCTTGGGTGAGTGTCTCAGGGAGGAAGTGGGGAGAAATGAAAGATGCTCGCCCAGAGAGAGAACTGAGGCAACACGAGCTGCTTCGAAATTACAGAGAGAAAGAGAGAGAGATGCCTAGGTCGAGCCCAAAAGGCAATTTTCTCCCCCTCCAGAAGGAGGAAAAACAAAGCAAAGTAAAACATATCTTAAAGAACGGGACTGAAAATCTGTAGTTCAACAAGAAGTCAGGTTTGCATTATGATCAATCTGCATTGCCCTTTAACTTTAGCTTAGACGTCATACTCCACTTTTTCTCTCTGTGTTTGTTTTCCACCTCTGCCTCCCGGGCCTCCCCGTCAGATGCCTTTTCCTCAAAGACATGATGTCATTTCCTGTGTGGCCCTTTCCTTTTCTGCTAACCCAAACAACACAGGAATGTGGAGGGGGACTATGGGAGCACTGTTAAATCGGCTCTAACCAGCCTTACCTATCTACTCTGCAGTTTGTACTTAAAAATGAACCAAAAGGATAAACGTTTGGATTGAATGACTTGCTTTCTGGGTTTAAAGAAAATATTGAACTTTTTTTAATTACTGACCTCACAACCCAATCTGATAGCCCAGCCAGTAACCTCTGTACTCACTGTGAATCAGACACCCAGTACAGACAGTTAAGACATCAGAATGGCTATATAGCATTTGCTAACACTGGACAACAAGTAGCTTGTGTTACTGCTGACCTGCTCTGAGCTGGCTGGCTGGCCTGCTGGCTATCTATCTGTATAATAATACACCTCAACCTATATTTAACCTGCTGAGGGGAGGAAGTGGCAGTGTGACAGTGGGATTTCAGCCAACTAGGCCGCCAGCAGTTCATCCTATCCTGTCTGAGTGCCGGGGGTGTGTGGGGGTATAGGGGTGAGACGCCAGTGGGCCTCCACGGATCCTCTTACACAGGTACTCTGTTGTCACTCTGCAATGGCACCAACCAGGCATACCACCCAGTCTCCCACCCCTGCTAACCCCCCAGGCCACCTCCATCCACTGCTCCCCAAGCCTTCCTCACATGCAGAAAATCCCTTGTAACATGGCCCTTGAACGCACACATAAACACATATACACAGGAGATACAACACCTCAGCCCCTGACCTCAACCCTGGCTGGTGCCCATCCCAAAGTACACACTGAACCCCTTCTGTCACATGCTCACACAGTCTCTTGTAAATGGAGATACCTGTATGTGTCACATAGATCCAGTAACTAGCAATGTTGTTTGCTTGTGTTCTGACAAGCTCCAACCTCCATTGCAGTCTTTGAAAAGACACAGAGCAGTGAGGAGCAAGTGGTGGAGGAGATGGGGGAGGAGGAAATGGAGCAGAGAGCCACAGAGGCCAAGAGCTACAAACAGCAGACTACAACTGAACAGCATCCAAACTCGGGTTTTCGCCCGCCACTGAGTCCCACCCCTGGCCCCCATCCAGGCCCAGTTCCAGCCCACTTTAGTAGGGGGTACTAACGCCTTTTTTACATTTTAGCAGTTTAAAGCTTCAATTTAGTGCAGGGAGAAACTTTGAGAACAATTTCATTGATCTTTGTATGGTTAGTCTGTATTGTTGCTTATCCTTATTGGCACTGCCATCCACAAATAGTGGCCTGGATTTGCTCCCCTGCCTCAGTTGATTGAAAGATTTATCTGCATGAACACAATGATCAATCATGTTACCACAGAGGCACCATAAACAATCCATGGAAACAGTGCTGCTGTGAATGACTTTCCTTTCACACCAAACATCCTAATAGGAAAGGATTTCAGAACAGGTTGTGATGGTGCCTATTATTGAGACGATGGTTCTCATGAACATCCGCAGCCCTTTTGTTCTGAGCGGCTTGGTGGTAGCGGAACATGGAGTGAACTGGGCGGGATGGTTGCGATACTGGAGCTGTCTCCAAGCTGGGAGCGGCATTGGGGATAACTAGGCTGGGGCAAGGCGCATGCTTAGCCGTCTGCGAGTGCGACACCGGTGAGAGTGCCCCTGGAAAAAAATACCACAACCAGTATCATCAGACTCACTGGTGCTACTATTTTTGGGCGAATCAAAAACCTATGCATGGCTAAAACCAGCAAGGTGATCAGACCGGACACGAGTGCTGCTGCAGCTATGTGCATTTGCCAGATGTGATACAGAAGCAAATTGCTCCTATGTATAACAGCCTACAACCCAACAACACCGCCCCTTCTCCCAAAAAGCAAAACAAATTACAAAAACAAATGTTGGAATGCAAATTAATGTTAAAACTTAAAATGTCAAATGCAATAACTCTTTCTCCTTGATTCGCTCAAAAACTGAAAACACAACCTAACCACCAGATGTGACAAGAGGCTGTCAACTGTCCAGAAACTTCCCAACACACCTTTCTTGCTGCTATCCTTGATATTTATAGCACCCAACTAACCAATCAGCATATAGTAAAAAGTATTATTTTTAACAAAACATTTTTATGATTGGCCAAGCAGAAAGAGACAAATACAGTATATAGTTAGGACCATAAATATTTAGACACTGACACAAGTTAGAGTTACATAATAAATATGGGCTTAAAGTACAGTCTCTCAGCTTAAATGAGGGTATTCACATCAACATTTGAGGGGGGGTTAAGGAATTACAGCTCTATAATATGTAGCCCTCTTTTTTTTCAAAGGACCAAAAATAATTGGACAATTGACTCAAAAGCTGTTTTGTGGACAGGTGTGGGCTATTCTTTGTTTTTTCTTCATCAATTAAGCAGGTAAAAGGTCTGGAGTTGACTCTCAATGTAAGTGAAACAGGCCATTATTTGGCTGCCCCCCCCCCAAAAAATCAGAAAGATAGCAGGAACATTAATTGTGGCCAAATGAACAGTTTGGTACATTGAGAAAAAAGTAGGTACTGGTGAGCTCTGCAACCAAAATCGGCCTGGACGTCCAAGGAAGACACTAGTGGTGGATGATTGCAAGATCCTTTCCATTGTGAAGAAAAACCCATCACAACATCTCGCCAAGTGAAGAACACTCTCCAGGAGGTAGGCATATCATTATCCTAGTCTACCATAAAGAGAATACTTCATGAGAGCAAATATAGAGGGTTTGCACCAGAAGGTGCAGACCATTCATAAGTCTCAAGAATAGAAAGGCCAGATTTTGCCAAAAAAAATTAACAAAAAAAAACAGTTCTGGAACAGCATTCTTTGAAAAAGTATGGAGGAGGCTTGGAACAGTTCATGATCCAAGCATACCACATTATCTGTAAAAACGGTGGCGGCAGTATAATGACATGGGTATGCATGGCACTGGGTCACTAGTGTTTATTGATGATTTGACAGAAGACAGAAGCAGACGGATTAATTTTAAAGTGTATTGTCTGCACAGATTCAGCCAAATTCAGCAAAGTTGATTGGACGGCGCTTCATTTTTACAGATGTACAATGACCCAAAACATACTGTGAAAGCAACCCAGGAGTTTGTTAAGGCAAAGAAGTTGAATATTCTCAATTGGCTGAGTCAATCACCTTATCTCAACCCGACCGAGCATACATTTCACTTGCTGAAGATAAAACTTAAGGCAGAAAGAACAAACAACATGACAGCTGCAGTAAAGGCCTGGCAAAGCAACACAAAAAAAGAAAGCATTTGGAGATGTCCATGGGTTCCAGACTTCAAGCAGTCAACAAAGGACAATGATTCTCAACTCAGTATTCAAAATTATAATGTTATTTATGATTTTTAAAATGGTTGTAATTCCTAAACCTTTCATACAATGAAGATCACTATTCCTACCACTTTAGCCTCCTCGGTCAAATTGAAGTATGGATATAGCGAACCGCAAATGGGCATAGCCTACGACAGGAACAATGTTTTTACGAATTTAGCCTCCTAGGCCGGTGGTTGGTGTCTTATTTATGTGAATGCGATACATAAAATACAAGACAACTTTACACCACTTCATAGCACAAAGGACACCCCTTAGGGAGAACTGTATACAGCACTGTATGGTGAATTTGGCCTACAATTGTGACGACTGGCTCAACCATTGTGCATGTAATGACTTATGTGATTAACTAAATGTCTGGATGTTTGTGGTGGTAAGACAATTTAAGAGAACCAACATAAATATATTTTGATCAACATGACATAAGCAATTGATAATGAAGGAAACAGCAGACAATTGAAGGCTACATCATCATTTGCTCGAAAGACGTTGAATGCAAACTCTGCAAACAACGGTTTATTTTTCATAGTTCAACGTTGAATATGATGTAGCCTACCACCTGAAAACCATAAGTTGGCGTACTTCGCTCATGCCATCACGCGCTGGGTTGAAAAATGAATAATGCCTATTATAAGAATCAAATCCAAATCGAATGACATTATCTTCTTCGGCCAAGACAACACAATCTTTCTCTGTTGCACCGTTCCCCACTCGGCTTCTACGTAAGTTTGCATGCTGCACTTTTTCAGGCAGTGAATAGCGCGCTGATTTGCATGTTAACCAAACAATATTTTTTATTTGTAGTACATTGTAAGAGATAATAAATAATAACCAATCAGGTATTTTGTATTATATTGGCATTCAGTAACAACAGGACTAGTGACACAAGGCTTATTATTATAGCCTATTTTATAGCGGCTGAATCTGGAATGTCCAGCAGCTACATTGAGTCAGATCGCGAAAATGTTTGTACATTTATGTTTGTCTAGTTGTCAATCTCCCTTCTTACATATGTATTTCTTTCATATTATCTCTTAAAACAGTGATGTAAAACATCACACAAAATGGTTTGATGAAAAACGTTGTGACATTTATAGAAAAAGAAAACGTTTTAAATTTCGAGTAGTTGATTAGTGCTTAGTCGAGTCTTGGTCGACCAAAGAAAATCTTAGTTTGGGACAGCCCTAGACAACAGAACATAATCCTTAAGGGCTTGAAATTGCGACCCTTTTGGTTGTATACACTTCAATAAACGTATCTGTGCGACCTCAAAATATATTTAGGAGCATTTGTGCGAGTGCAAATAATTTTTATGGTGCAACCTGTTTTAATTTCTTTACAAAACGCTCACTAATTAATCTACTGCACAGTATGTGCCTGCTGTGAGCTGATCAGTGACCGGTCTACCTTTCTATACAACATTACAGTTAAACTTCATCTTTATGTTCTTAACTTTAATGAAGATTTTTTTTTTTACTTAAACTTAATGTCACTGCACTCTGTTGTCACGTGACATGGAGTTAACTCACGCTCAAAATTTGAAGAGCTGAAAAGACAACATGAACATTTTCAGTGGGTGCTCGTACATGCTGAAAAGTTCATTCCAAGCCCTGTCCTCCTTGCCTGCCTTTAGTCTCTATGCCTTTCTATCCTGAGTGCAGATTGGGAACTCCACTGTCCTGTCATCCCCTTGCTTTACTGTTAACAATGTTTTTTTAAGAAAAGTAGAGTTCAGCTGGGGGGGAAAGGGACAGAGGTGATACAGGGGTAATGCCAGCAGACTTTTCATTCACAAAAGAAAGTAACAAGAAACATGGAATAAACACACCTGAAGTCCTAGACAACCCAGCCCCCTTCTACAAAACACAGAGGGAAAATGTCTAGCACACCAACCTTCAAAATCCCCATAATGAGAAACATCTGAATTGACCTAGAGACTAAGGCACAGTGCAGGGAGAGAGAGTATGGTCTCTGTCTCTCTTCCTTTCCCTCTCTCCTTCACCCATGCTCATAAACACCAACTTGTCCGCTCGCCCCTGGACAGAGCCCTGCTCTAAAAGAAAAAAATATGGAGTTAGGGGCCAGTCCAGAAACACCTCGCTCCTTCAGGGAACAGGATGTGTTAGAGGGAGGAACATAGGAGAGACAAAGGGAGCTGCAGCTGACTACACACAACTCCACAGCTATCCTGGCCTTTGAAGGGAGTGTGAGATGACACCCGACCCAACAACGGAACAAAAAGAGTTGTGAGCAATGGATGTGTCTACCTAGATGCCTAGTACGTCATATCTACCTGTAAATGATAGACCACAGTCAACAACAGCAAACCACCAAACCAGACTACTGTGTGCACACACAGGAAACAAACACACTATTCTCTACAACTCTACCCAAACCATGAGTTCTTTTTTTGGTTTGGATTACATTACACAAAACAGCATGGTGCAAAATGAAAGGAGATGAAGTAGGGGGGCTTCATTTTTAAGGACTGGGTGCATAGACCCCTCAATCCACTGCATAACATCAAAATAAAGAGAGTGGAGAGGGACATTTTCTCACCTGAGAGCCCCACAGGGGCGGAGTAGGTTGTTCCCCCTGTCTCGGCAGATGAAGGCTCAGAGTCTGGAGAATCTGAATAGGGCGAGAGTTGGAGGTAAGAGAGAGACAGAAAGAGACTTGTAAGTGTGTGTAAGCATGACCACAGGGTGTGCATCTGTGAGTCTGTCAATGACGGAGTGAAATCAATGTCTACTGAAAACGTTCACTGAATCGAGGGCTACACACAAACAAATCTCATTGTAATGCAACCTAAGAGCAGTATCTTCAAGAGTAGTCATGATCTATCCTGTGATAGACCAGTCACGCAGGAAAACCCTAACCGGCATCGCAATCTGACAATGGAACTAGCAGTGCCAGACATGGCCACCACCATAACCGGGTGGGTGGAACAAATACCCTTCCTCATGCTGTCCTTTCTCCATCCTCTCTTCCATTTACGAGAACATATTCCAGAATAAACAAACATCTCTGGAGGAAAATAGACCTCCAGAAAAAAAAGAGAGAAAGTGTCCGCCAGCCTGGTCAGCCCTAATAGGAATATACAGTTTAGCAGGATACACTCCATCAAAGCAGAAACAATGACCCAGACAGGAAATAGGCTCAAACTTGAAGCTGTTTACAGTACATTTTCTTAATGGCCTGCTGTCTATTGCCAACTGGGAAAAATGCCTTGCTTTAACCCTCCACATCTCTACACACCCAGGATAGCACCGAAGTGACAGCACCACCGCGGGACGTTTAGCTTCTTTCATAAAGGAACTGTATCTGTACCTTACCCCTATGTCTGGTCATACTGTGTATTGTTTTGAACTCCCTGGTTTGTGTGTGTGTGTGCAATGCACACATGTGGCAAGCCTGACGAGATGCACGGTGAAGCCTTCTTGGCTTTGTTTGGCTGCTAGGAGGCAGGGCTGGTTTTCCTGGGCATGATTCACTAGTGACCACAGCTTGGCTGGAGGTGCTTCAGACTGCCCAGAGAGAAGAGGATCAGAGGGATGGAGGGAAAGAAAGAACGAGGGAGAGAGAAAGAGAGAGCGAAGGAAGAACAGACGATATGGAGAGAGAAAGAAAGAGAGCAAGAAGGAAAGAGAAAAGGATAAGAGAAAGAATAGAGATGAGAGAAAGATATGGAGGGAGAAAAGTGAGGACAATTAGGAGACAGAAAAGGAGGGGTAGGAAGGGAAATAAATATAGAGATGGTAGGGGGGCTGCTACATTTTCTAGGGTGCTAAGACAAACTAGCATTTTACAGCCTCTTTCATGTGGACCACTTTTGGCTGTCTGACATTAAGTCATTTAGCAGACGCTCTGACACGTATCCCTAATTCCTGTTTCCTAAGTAGAAACATTTATTCTCTTTCACACACATCTGCATCTCCTACTTTTGTGTAATCTATAAAGATTATAGAGTTGAACACAGATCCGTGTGCACATGTGTATGTGCATGTGTCCAAATGTGTATGACCCAGCTACTGAGCCTGTCTATGTGGCCACGCTCCATTGTCCTATAAATATCTGTCCCTGCTCTCCTTTCTCTTTCTGTCTCTCTCTCTCGGCTTAGAGAAAAGCCCTCGAAGAATCACAGCTGCAAACAACTTCCTATATCCACTCAATGAAAAGACACTTTCTCCCTCTCCAGAGCACTCCTGGTCAGCGGAGATTTGGGTCTGTTTCTGGTTATTGTTTTTGTCGGGGGATAGGCAGGGGGGTGCCGGTGTGTGGGGGACTTCCTCCTCTGGTTGTGTAGAAGCTACACCAAAACAGATGGAGTGTCTGGTGTCAGTCGGGCCCTGAAGAGGGCCATCCGTCCCGTCACTCAGTGGTGGTAGTTACCCACCTTGGCCTGGCCGCAGGAAATGCAGTAAATGTTTTATGGAGTCTGAATGAGCATCCTCGAAAGGAAGTCACCTCCCGAACGATGTCTTCCTACCCCTGCTCCTTTCCCCACCTGGCTATTACGTCCACCCCCAGGGTCTTGTCGTGAAACCCTGAATCTGATTGCATCAACAACGCAACATCAAAAACCTGATTGGCTTTGTATTATTGCTCATAAACAATACCACAGGCTTTCTCAGGCATAACTGAAGTCTTGAGGATGATAAAAGTTAAAAGTGACCATAATAATACAATTATGACAATGAAGAGTCATAAACCATCTCAACAGAAATACCTGATTAGCAATCGCATGGTAACAATGAAATTGAGATATTTCAAATTCGTGGTGAAGGACATTTAAAAAGGTCAACCTGGCATACATGTTTGTATAAAAGCAAACAGGACACATAAAGACAAAAACACACACACACACACGAACAGCAGTGACACTCCCAAAACTCAGGTGGCATTGCTGTGTATCTGTCCTGCCAGCTCACCTCCCTTCAGCCAAAGAAGTTTGTACAGGCAACCACCGGAGATAGTGCCAGTCAGCCTGGAATGGGCCTTGGCACCCGTCCACTCTATTACTGGGTGCTGGCAGCCAGGCGTGCCACGCTCAGACCATCGTAAATCACAACATTTCAGAGAGGATTTCCATCTCTCTCTTTCTCTCATTCACACACATACACACACACACACACAACGCCAGTGAATATGAGCCGGCGTTTCATCTCCTGTGTGTCGTTACAGGATTTATCTTGAGGTCAGAGCAAAAAATACGATTGTAAAACTTCTCTTAGGGTACTCTTAAAGTGCTTTTGGCTTTTACATGTAGGAAAGAATTGACTGTAGACTCAATGGATTTCTGTGTTGAATTTGAATAAATACAACATTGCAAAAAGCAATGCACATTTAAGGCAATACTTTTCAGGCAAAACATTATATATAAATAAGTCAACAAACTGTAACTCACCAGGTGGTTTAAGAAAGTCCATTGGGTAGCGGGAGTAAGGGGGAGGAGGAGACTCTAAAAAGAATGGCAGACAAAAGACAGAGCATGAGAAAGGGGGAAGATAGAAACCTATGATAACAGTTGGCATTCTTCTGGGAAACTGTTTGTCTTAGCAGCAAAGACTGTGGGCAGGGCAGCAAGGCGGCGATTGCCTTGATATTTAGCAGCCAGATAAACAGAGGGGCGCCTGGCGCCAGTCTCGCGGCTATCTACGTCTCGGCCTGTGTGAGATACGGGCCTCTTTTGGCTCAGGACAGGACGCTCCAATCACTGCAAAATAACTCAGACCAGACAGTCGATGAAACATTCAGTAACATCTAACTAATTTAAACAAGATATGCATGCATGAAATTATGCAGGCTATCATTTCACTGATCGGTTATCAGTCAACATTTTTTTTTAAAATCTAATAATTGCAAAACGTTAAGACTACATGAACATGCATAGGCTGATGTTCTTTCTTAATTTATTGAGCAGACACCTATAGAGATGAGATACATTAAAATGTCCCTGCCTTGTGCTTGTTAGGCTTGTGGGCCTACCCAACACAGACATAGCATTGTCTATTTGTGAGTAATAGCATTTTGTTGACTATTCAGTTTTTTTTGGTTGAAGCCAATAGTAACAGCAAACCTACTCTTAGCTCAAACAATAAAAAACAATGTTAAGCACAGAGTACGTAACTTCTTAATGTAATCAGCAGACACACCTCATTATAGTGATTTTCATCAAATAGTTGATACACATGAAGTAGGCCTGTTGCATATATTGGTAAAAAACGATAATATGAAAGTGATGTCCCTTATGAAAGATCTATATCACAAATCCCACTTACGTATCCTGATGCTGATGATGTTTATAACTGTTCCTAGGCCTACTTTGTTATTCCGAATAATCTAAGTCTCACCTGAGACACCAGTAGCCTATTACAGAAAATAGCCTACGGGATTTAGTCAATATAACCGAATTGTGTACAGCCTACAATATTGAATGGTAACATTTATATCAAATCAGGAATAAATAATAAACAATGGAATATATTTACCGAGTTCGCAAAGCCTGCTCATGTGGTGCGGATTGCAGCAAATGAGTTCTGGGTTAATTTTCCCATAGGATTCACAGCAAGATAGTCTCTTTAACTCCGAGGAATGCCTGAGGTCCGGCCACCTGAACACTTTGTAGAGCAGCAGAGGGAGGGAATAAGACTGTTGACCCAGTTTGGTGTCCACTTTGGTGGGCAGGAGAAGGCAGGGGCTCCTGGCACCCCCCTTCGACTCCACCGCTTGCAGGAGCACCTCTAATTGTTTCTCTTTAATTTTTTTCAGTATCGAGTGGGTCAATGCCTTTAATTCAGCTTCCGTCCCGGCATTACATTTGGCAACCTTTGTCGATTTACCCAAACAGCAACCCCCGGATCCATGCGTTCGTGTATCCGTCTCCTCGTCGCCCTCGACGGGCGCACGGCTCCTCCAGAGTCGCCGGACGAGCCCCGATCGTTTGGTCCTAAACATGCGGGACGAGAAGAGGGTTTCCCGGCTAAAAAACGAGCATGATGTCCGCAAATCATGAAGATTCCGGGGTCCGAGTCCAGGCAATGACAAGCAGCCTGAGATTATTGTACGGAAAAACTGGGATTTGGAGCTGCAAAGACAATCTGAAGCATACGCCAGTCTTTATATCTTTAAAAAACGATGGTTGAGGGGAGTGGGTAGGATTAAAGGTCCCTATACTAGTAACCTTTTGTTTAAAAATTAATTAATCATCTGTCAATTAAAGACTTTGCAGGGATACTTTGCAGAAGCTATGTTTCGAAGCTAGTGTGGGAAATATCCTACAAAATAGCTGCACTGATCATTACTTGACAATTCCCCTTCGTGCTGTAGACTAGCCTACTGTTAAAATACTTTCTAGCCTCCATAAACACATTTCAGTTTCTTCTTTCTTTCAGTATGGGTTCGTAAAACCATTGCAACCATATGCCGTACACAGAGGCTATGTCTACTAGGTCACTAGTCATTAGACTTGAATTTTGAAACAGTAGCCTATCAAATTCTAAAGGTATAGCCTACATGTACGAAACTCGCCTGTGTCTTAATAAGTATAATCCATTGTTGACCCCGAGAATGAAGCTGTGTTATATGGTCTGTTTCATGTGTTTTTCCGAACTGATTTCAAAGTAGAGGCAGGAGAAGACGAGCGAATACTAAACCAGCAAGGGAATCCAAAACTGAGCCTTAGAACTGGTAGACGGTAATCTGCACTCCGAGTTGAGTAGTGGCGTATCCGATTGAAAACAGCAAAAACCTCTTGGTTACGTCCGTTTTACTCACAGTGGCACATGAGAAATCCCTTGGTAAATTAATCCACCTACGTATATTGAATGAAAAGACCGTGTCTAGGACATAAGCGACTTGACTGGCAACAAAGAAATGATGCGATCTTCAGAAAAGGACTAGCCTACGAATGACACGAATAACTGAAGTGCCCTTGCCTTGCTCGCTATCTGTTTCTGACTCTATGCTCTAATCGTGGCTCCAGTGCGCATTGGCGCGCCCCATCACGTGGTTGTCTAGACACCCTGTCCCTTAAAAAAAAATTGTTGCGCAAACAAGAGATCAAGTAGCCTACTAACATACAGAAAAATGGTTCTAAGAGGAAAGTTCTTCCGACTTACATTTATTAAAAGTTGAGACAGGCAACATGATTGGGACAACCCTAAATTATATTGACTATTGTTACATAGGCACACCGTCTCATTTTAATTAAAGAGTAGGATTCACTTTCTCTGTATCTGTGATAGTTAGGGGCAAACTTCAGACTGTTGCTTACACAAACCTATGGTAGGCTAGTCATGTAATGCCGATTATCCACAACCTTATGATTTTGGGGATTGTTAAATAGGCTTAATGCGTAAGATAAAAATGGTGAGCAATATCATAAGGCCTTTCATTGTCATGGGGCGGTCTTTCCTACAGGCGGTATAGACCAATTATTTGCTTGTTAACAATCGGGATGCGCGCGCAATGTGGCTGCAGAAAACCGGAAAAGGATAGCATTTTAAATGGCAAAAGGACCACACGGATAATACAAATAGGCCTAGTTAGATTTAAAAAGACCAAAAGCGTCGAGGAGGACAGGCCTAAAAGAGAGAAAGCGATTACCCAATGATCAGTCGCATCAGAATTTTTATTTGGGTCACGAAAGTCTTGAAATTTGAGTGAGAATGTCGCCCGGTACAGACCGCATAATCGAGCGGCAACCATGTCTTCACGTCATGTCACAAAGTTAATAATTTTACACTTTTACAGTCAATTCTACATTTAAAAAGTCGAGCAGGGCAGCTTTCAAGAGAAATGGGAATTCTGCTTTTAGTCAGCTGGTCCGATAATTTTTCTGATTTGTTTAAACTGGCAATCTGAGTGAGACTACATCCCAGTTACACTGTTTTGAAGTTAGCCTCAGTCAGACTCGCTCACTGGCAGTGTGCACAATGTTGTATTTCACTCCATTCTACACCAGAAACGTCAGAAAGGACTGCCTAATGTAGATACGAGTCTGGTGAAGATAGCCAGAATCTCGGATTTCTTTAACCTGTCTATTTCATTCGTCATTTGCCTGAGAAAGCGACCTCCGTTAGCCAGGCTAGTTTTGCCCGATCACTTGGACAGGCTATTTAAGGGTATCGGGGTCAAGTGACTTTTATGCATAGACAAGTGAACGTAAATGTATTTGTCCAAAGGCCAAGAGCCTCAAAAAGTTAATATCAAGCCCTGCAATCCAGTTGCCAGAGATATATGATGACCTGAATGACACTCCAAGAGTAATAGAACGGGGAGAAGTTCGTCTTTTGCAACCCACATGCGCTGTTGAGCCTGCTTGACAGTTGCAGTGTTAATTTTGGCAGCTATTTTTGATTTAGTCTTAGTTTTTAGACGAAAATGCTTATTAGTTTTAGTCACATTTAGTCATTTTAATCCTTCTTAGTTTTAGTCTAGTTTTAGTCGACGAAAACTAATTACATTTTTAATGTTACGGTAGTTGCAGGAATGAGGACGCAAGTGCAGATTTGACGGTCCGTTTAATAACCTTCCAAGAATTCACACGGACCGAGGCACATAATCTGGATCACAAATAATAATCTCTGACACAACAGGACAGTGTAACGCATAATAACCGACAACCAAGTAGAACAAAAACCCAGGTTATATACTCTATTAATGATAATCAAACACAGGTGAGCAAAAGGTAACACAGGTGTGCGCAACGCACTGACAGCGCCGCCCTAGTACTCTGGCGAATCCGAGCGTTGACGGGGAGCCGCTGGTCCAGACGTAACAGTACCCCCTCCCCCAGGGGCGGCTCCAGCCGACCTGACAGAACGGCATCGAGGATGCCCCCGAAGACGCGGAGCCGGACGATCCGGACGACAACGGTGGTAGTCCCTGATGAGGGAAGGATCCATGATGTCCCGTGCCGGGACCCAACTACGCTCCTCAGGTCCGTAGCCTTCCCACTCCACTAGATATTGCAATCGACCCCCTCTCCGTCGGGAGTCCAGGGGCCCGCGGACAAGATAGGCAGGATCCCCGTCGATATCCAAAGGAGGGGGCGGCACGGCCGGCGGGACGCCGCTATCCAGAGGACCCATCACCACCGGCCTGAGGAGGGAGACATGAAAGGTGTGATGGATCTTAAAGTGCTCAGGAAGATGGAGGGAGTACGTTACCTCAGTCAACCTCCTCAGGACTTTAAAATGCCCTATATACCGGGGTGCTAATTTACGGCAGGGCAGGCGTAACCGCAGATTTTGCGTGGACAACCATACGCGATCTCCGGGTCTGAACACAGGAGCTGTGCTCCTGTGTCGATCAGCTTGTATACGCTGGCGGCGCACAGCACTTTACACCGACAGGTGAGACCAAGGTCGTTGCGGCACTGGGAGAGGGTGGATCTTACCGTAGGGAAGGTGTCGAGGAGTTTTGCTCTGAGCGCAGATGGAACAGGAGGAGACGTATTTACGCACATCAGATGCCATTTTCTGCCACCAATACTTCCCTTGTAAGGCCTGCAGGGTGCGCGTGATTCAGGGTGACCAGATGCTAGGGTTGTGTGGGCCCAGGCGAGGAGTTGATCTCTCACCACTGTAGGAACATAGGACACCCCTTGGGGACAGTTAGAAGGAGACGGTTCGCTTACTAGTCCCTGGCTTATGGCCTCATCCACCTCCCAAGTGATGGGTGCAATGATGCGTGCTGGTGGGAGAATAGGACCCTCCTCTGCACCGTCCTCCTTGCTCTCATGTATCCGCGATAGTGCATCGGCCTTAGTGTTCTTTGAGCCCGGTCTGTAAGATAAGGTAAAATCAAAACGTGAGAAATACAGAGCCCATCTGGCTTGTCTAGGGTTGAGTCGACGAGCCGCCTTGATATATTCCAGGTTACGATGATCCGTTAAGACCACGAACGGATGTTTGGCACCCTCTAGCCAGTGACGCCATGCCTGCAGGCTCCTCTTGACTGCCAGTAGTTCTCTATCCCCCACATCGTAATTTCTCTCTGCTGGTGTGAGTTTACAGGAGTAGAAGGCACAGGGGAAGAGTTTAGAGGGCGTACCTTGGCGCTGGAACAAAACGGCTCCTATGCCCACCTCTGAAGCGTCCACCTCTACGACGAACGGCAAAGTGGGGTCCGGGTGTTTCAAGACGGGAGCCGTTGTGAAGCATCTCTTTAAGCGCTCGAATGCCATTCCAGCTTCTGGCGTTGATGTAAGAACACGGGGAGTTCCTTTCAGGAGGGAGGTGAGAGGAGCAGCCACCGTACTGAAACTGCGAATAAACCTCCGATAATAATTCGCAAATCCTAAGAATCTCTGGAGCGCTTTGATAGAAGCGGGAATTGGCCAAGACAAGACAGCATCGACCTTGTTCATCTCCATCTCCACTCCTGCAGTGGAGATTCTATAGCCCAGGAACGAGATCAATGTCTGATGGAAAGTACATTTTTCAGCTTTGGCGTAGAGTTGGTTGTCTAACAGCCGCCCTAGGGCCTCCCTCACGTGTAGTACATGGAGTTCGTAGGTTGCTGAATGGATCAGAATGTCGTCGATGTAAACGATTACGCAGCGTCCCAGCATGTCTCTGAACACCTCGTTGATGAACGCCTGGAAGACTGAAGGAGCATTGGTTAATTCGTATGGCATGACCAAGTACTCATAATGCCCTGTAGTTGTACTAAAGGCGGTCTTCCATTCGTCCCCCTCACGGATGCGAATGAGATTGTAGGCACTACGCAAGTCCAGCTTCGTGAAATACTTGGCTCCGTGCAGCATTTCAACGGTGGAGTGAATGATCGGCAAAGGGTACCTGTACTTGGTAGTGATGTTGTTTAGGGCTCTGTAATCAATGCAGTCCTCCGTCCTTGTTCTTGACAAAGAAAAAACTGACACTGCAGGCGAGGTGGACGGCCGAATGAATCCCTGATCCAAGGCCTCCTTGATATACGTTTCCATGGCTTCAGTCTCCGCATAAGACAGGGGGTATACGTGGCCTCGAGGAAGTGGAGCTCCTGGCTGCATGTCGATGGCGCAGTCCCAGGGTCGATGCGGAGGAAGTTTCGTGGCACTGGTTTTCGAGAAGGCCTTCTGTAAATCTTTGTACTCGGGGGGGAACAGACACAGAACAGACGTTATCTGGACTCTCCACCGACGTAGCCCCCATATCTACCCTCATACACCTCTCATGGCAAGCCGGTGACCAGGCCGTAATCCTCTTGTCCGTCCATGATATGGAGGGGTTGTGTAGGATGAGCCAGGGCATGCCTAAAACTATGGGGTGAGCAGGAGCCTCAATGACAAAAAAACTAAGGTCCTCCATGTGCTGGTTGTTGATTGACACTGATAATGGGGTTGTTTTGTGTGTAATCTTGCCCTTACCAACAGGTCGACTGTCCACTGCCAGAACAGGAATGGGAACACTCAACGGTACGGTAGGTATATGCAGATCCCGAACTACCTGTTCATCCATAAAGTTCCCTGCAGCACCGGAATCCACTAATGCGGGAAAGTAACGACTCACAGGATAGTCAACCAGTAATGCTTCCACAGATAATAAACAAATGTTCAAGAGACCACCAGGGGAGGGTTCTCCTACCTTGGTGACGGTCTGGGGGGTTCGTCTTGGCCCCGGTCCCCCTCCTCAGGTGTGGGTGCACTGGGCCATGACATGTCCCTCCTCCCCGCAATAAAGGCAGAGCCCTTGACGAATATGGCGCCATCTCTCTGCGGGGGTAAGACGCGTTGAGCCCATCTCCATAGGTTCCTCCTCCTAGGGTGCCCTCCATGGGGGGGACGGGGAAGGTGTTCGACGAGAAGACCCCCTCCTTGCTCGCAGCAGCCCATCAAGACGTACTGCCATCTTGACAAGCTGATCTAAGGACGCTTCCTCGTCCCTACACGCCAGCTCCGTCTTGATGTCCTCTCGGAGGCCACTCCGGAACAAGGTGATGAGAGCCGCATCGTTCCACCCACAGGTAGAGGCCAGGGTACGGAATTCCAAGGCGTAATCCGACGCAGCACGGTTTCCCTGCCGTAGTTTCAACAACCGCTCACCGCTCTCCTTTCCAGTGGCCGGATGGTCAAAGATAGATCGGAACAATTCGATGAAATCTTCGTAGGACGTCAACTCTGTGCCTGCCCTCTCCCACACCGCTGTTGCCCATTCCAGTGCTCTCCCGGTAAGAACAGAGATGACAGCGGCAACCTTAGCTCTCTCGGGTAGTTCAGGACCGGAGCGATGAGCGAAATACAAGTCGCATTGCAACAGGAAACTGCGGCACTTGTCCGGGTGGCCATCGTATCGTTCTGGCAGGAAGAGGTTTAGACTGGGAGCAGGATATGCCCCTGAATCCCGTGAGGTGTGGGAAATGGGGTTTGTGTCAGCAGGAGCCGGCCGGCCGGTGGTCTCCAAACGTCGGAGCGCTTGAAGTACCTCGTCCATAGCTGTGCCGAGGTGGGCGAGTTGATGATGGTGCCGTTGTAGAACATGGTCGTGTTCACCCAATGCTTGGGTAAGGTCATCTTCTGCTGTCTCCATGTTGTCAGGTCGGTTATTCTGTTACGGTAGTTGCAGGAATGAGGAGGCAAGTGCAGATTTGATGGTCCGTTTAATAACCTTCCAAGAATTCACACGGACCGAGGCACATAATCTGGATCACAAATGATAATCTCTGACACAACAGGACAGTGTAACGCATAATAACCGACAACCAAGTAGAACAAAAACCCAGGTTATATACTCTACTAATGATAATCAAACACAGGTGAGCAAAAGGTAACACAGGTGTGCGCAATGGTGCGCAACGCACTGACAGCGCCGCCCTAGTACTCTGGCGAATCCGAGCGTCGATGGGGAGCCGCTGGTCCAGACGTAACATTTAGTCTAGTTTTAGTCTAGTTTTAGTCACATTTAATAGCCATATTAGACTCCTTTTTTTCCCTTCTCAGTAGAGATGTGCATCTCCATCACTGAGGACGATGAAATACACATCTCGATGCACTGCCAACGATCCGATACATTAAAGATACATAAAAGCAACTACTAATGCGATACGATTCACCCCTATTGCGATGCAGTGCGATTTTACAAGATGTGATTCAATCAGATGCGATGCAAAAGAATATGATGATGCTATGCAATTTAATATGGTAGCCTACATAATGATGTATTTCTCTGTCAGACAGCAAATAATCAATTAACAAGTGAAAGTTTTACTTCACATATTAAACAAAGTCTCTGAAGACATAACATCAGGCCTGGACCTTGCCTTAAACTAGTCCTTTTTTCCTTTTGTAGGCTATGTGTTCTCTGAAAGTAAAAAATGGTAAACTACAGTGCCCTCCAAAAGTATTGGAACAGTGAGGCCAATTCCTTTATTTTTGCTGTAGACTGAAAACATTTGGGCTTGACATCAAACGATGAATGTGAAACCAGAGATCAACGTTTCAGCTTTCATTTCCAGGTATTTACATCAGGATCTGATGCACAAATTAGAAAATATCACCTTTTTGTTCGAACCCACCCATTTGTCACGTGAGCAAAAGTATTGGAACATATGACTGACAGGTGTGTTTTGTTGCCCAGGTGTGTCCTATTACATACATTATTCAATCAATAAATACCACTGAATGTCTACACTCAGGTTCAGATTGGGTAAGATAGGTTTTGTCTATGCAGACTGTATTCAGAGGTGAAAACAACATGAAAACCGGAGCGCTGTCTTTGGGTGAAAAACAAGCAATTGTGAGTCTTAGAGAAGATGGAAAATCAATCAGAGCCATTGCAGAAACATTGGCCATAGCCAGTACAACCATTTGGAATGTCCTGAAGAAGAAAACTACTGGTGTACTAAGTAACAGACGTCGAACAGGTAGACCAAGGAAAACATCAGCAGTTGATGACAGAAACATTGTGAGAGCTGTAAAGAAAGACCCTAAAACAACTGTTAGTGAGATCAGCAACAACCTCCAGATGGCAGGAGTGAAGGTATCACTATCTACTGTTCGCAGAAGACTTCATGAACAAAAGTACAAGGGCTACACCAGAAGATGCAAACCACTCATTAGCAAGAAGAATAGGAAGGCCAGGCTGGAATTTGCCAAAAAGTACAGAGATGAACCTCAAAAATTCTGGGACAAAGTTTTATGGACTGATGAGACAAAGATTAACTTTTACCAAAGTGATGGAAAGGCTAAAGTTTGGAGAAAGAAAGGAACTGCTCATGATCCCAAACACACAAGCTCATCTGTGAAACACGGTGGAGGTAATGTCATGGCTTGGGCTTGCATGGCTTCTTCTAGGACGGGCTCATTAATCTTCATTGAGGATGTAACACATGATGGCAGCAGCAAAATGAACTCGGAAGTCTACAGAAACATTTTGTCTGCCAATTTAAGGAAAGATGCAACCAAACTGATTGGCAGAGCCTTCATCATGCAGCAAGATAACGACCCAAAACACACTGCCAAAACAACAAAGGAGTTCATCAGGGGCAAGAAATGGAAGGTATTAGACTGGCCAAGTCAATCTCCAGACTTAAACCCTATAGAGCATGCATTTTACCTGCTTAAGAGGAGACTGAAGGGAGGAACCCCACAAAACAAACAACAACTGAAAGAGGCTGCAGTGAAAGCCTGGGAAAGCATCAAAAAGGAAGAATGCAAAAGTTTGGTGACGTCAATGGGTCACAGACTTGCTGCAGTTATTGAAAGCAAAGGATTTGCAACTAAATATTAAGTCTTATTCACTTAAATATGTTTTAAGTATATCTGTTCCAATACTTTTGCTCACATGACAAATGGGTGGATTCAAACAAAATGTGATATTTTCTTAGTTGTGCATCAGATCCTGATGTAAATACCTGGAAATAAAAGCTGAAACGTTGATCTCTGGTCTCACGTTCATTATTTGATGTCAAGCCCAAATGTTTTCAGTCTACAGCAAAAATAAAGGAATTCGCCTCACTGTTCCAATACTTTTGGAGGGCACTGTATATTAGGCTACTGGCAGTCACAAGTTGCTGTAAACACTCATTTAACACCACACACTAAATTAAACTCATGTCCTACTTTAAGGTTTTTCTCAATGACTCAGCTATCTCTCGTCTTTATCCTACACAACAGGGATTTGTTTCTCGGAGAATATAGAATTCCTATTCCTGCTAGAGGTATCGGTGGAGCTAGCCACCAACTGTAGCCATAGCTGAATCCGAGGGGGAGCAGACGTCTCCACACAAATACCATGTAGCCTCTTCAGATGACAACCTAAATTAGCCGTGCTGCCTGTGTACGTTGCCAGCACCAGCACAACATATCTTGCCAATTGCATGGGTTGATAACACTCGCCCGAACACGCCTCTAACTCGTGCGAAACTTGGCCTAGAGACTTGACGAGAATCGTCCACTTACAGCAGTAGAGATGAGAGCGCGCTTAGTAAACAGAGAGGAGGAATCTATCTAAATATAAAATTCTTGGGGAAAAAAAGTATTGTGACTTCGTCAACCACCAACATTTTCGTGTCGTCTCGTTAACGAAAGTTATAATATATTTAGTCATAGTTTTTATTTTCAAAGATCCGTTTTCGTCACGTCTTAGTCTCGTTTTAGTCATAGGAAAAAGGTTGTTAACGAACATTTTTCGTCATAGTTTTCATCAACGAAATTAACACTGGACAGTTGTGTGACGTAGGGTGATAATTGGTCTATAGGCGGTCGCCTAGGGCGCCACTCAGAGGGGGGCGCAAAAAAATGCGCCCAGCAAAAAATACAAATAAACGTTTTGATTTTAATTTTGTTGCTGGGCAGTTTTTTTTGCGCCCCCTTCTTTATCTCCAACCAATATTTTGACATTCAAAAAATAAATCAAACATTAGGGTAAAATGAGCCAGGTATAGCCTACGTCCCCTTAAAAAAGGAAGCTTGGTGTTATCAGAACATGCTAGCACAGTGAGGCGTTTGGTTAGAGTGTGTGTGTTCAAGAACTTTGAGGAACGAAATAATGAAGAGGCAAAAGCTATCCAGGGCGAAATTTAAGAAGAAAAGAAAGGAAGAATAAGAGAAATGTGCAAAGGCGAAAGGTTCATGAATGCATGAATTGCCCCGGGCACTTTAGTGGAGTTAAGAAGAAAAGATGTACCTTATCATTGAACGTTTTTCTACTCCCTGTCACATAACCTAGTTCTTTAAGAATTTTACAGTAGCCTATATAAAAAATGATATGTCCATTTATTTAATGTTATACAAAAAAACCACGATTAAAATAGGGGCGCACATATATAGCCAATTAGCCAGTGCAACAACACTACAAATATCTTACTCGTTGCATAGCACACCCAATAATTGCCGTGTTTGTCTTCCTTAATGTCCTTAATGCCTATTGGGTGTGCTATGCAACGAGTAAGATATTTGTAGTGTTGTTGCATTAGGCATTAAGGAAGACAAACACGGCAATTTGTCAACAAGTGAGGAAAACTGGTAAAAATCCAAGTGTTGTATTGTCAACTTTAGCAAATGGATTGTATGTAATCTTGCTAGATAGTTAGCTAACGCGAGCTAGCCAGTGACTTCTGACGTTCCTTGTTATTGTCATTCAGTCGAAACATCAGTTCAAGTTCAGCTGTACCGCAATTTGCATCATTTTCGATGTGTCATGACATTTTGGTGAATTCCGTTTTGTCTAATTTTGTTCAGGGAGATTGATTGCTTAAAATGAGTGAATATGTACGGTGGCCCTGAAGTGCAAATCACACCCCCTAATATGAGTACACCTCTAAGATTGTTGTTTGCCAGGCATCAACAGAACAGAAGACTAAAAAAACATTATTTGTAGGCGATGAGTGTGTGCACCGTTGAACAGGGGGCGTGGCCGGAGCGTAGTTCAGCACAGACTTGACATTTTCTCAGGGATTTTGTTCTTTATATAATGTTTATTCATCGTTGTGATCGTTGTTGTGTTTATTTGAAAGAAAAGTCTTGCAGGGCAAAATAAAGTTTGAAAGTTGCAGTTCCGTTTTCGTGCAAAAGCGTTTTAAACTTAAAAAAACAATTTTAAATAAATTTTAGGGGGGGGGGGGGGGGGGGGGACCTAGAGCGCCAAATGTGCTAGGATCGCTATCATTAGACTTGACAAGTAGCCTGTCAATTTTCCTCGGCAGAAATCGAGCTCAGAGCTATCCTGGTCTAGACTGCAAGAATGTACTGCCTCCTTCTGGTCACAAAATGTTGATTGCTTTAGAAACTGCCTGAGGAACATAGGCTTGCTTATTGACCGTTGTAAGTAGTTAGGTAATTTCTAATTTGTTATAAAAAAAAAATATATAGATATAGCCTATATAAATGGTGATATTCCTGCTGACCTTTCGGTTGTTGTGGCTCTTGGATTTTTGTGTGTGGGATAGATGGGCCTGGTTCCTCTCCTCTATCCCCATTCATTTCACCAGTAATTTAATATTAATAATTTAAAGAAGACTTTATAACGGTCGACATATAGCTCAAAGCTCAGTTGATTATCACATTTATTTACAAAAGATGGGCGTAGGCTACAGAACAGGCAAAAGTTAGTCAGCTAAGCAATAAAACATCAATTCACTTTCATTTTTATGAGTCAAGAATGTTGCTTTAGCTTAATTGTGTCCACAGTGTCCATCCGACAGTACACTAGGCGTAGTGGGGTCTTTGTTAATTTGGGTGCAAGTCAGTGTAGCTGGAGGGCAGAGGGATGAACGATAATGATAATGGGATAGCCTATGTGTGATTGGGAGGCGCCACAGTCAATGGCTCAGTCTCATTGTTCTCTGATACCCACTGGCGCCGCACAAGAGAGCTTTACCCAGCGGTCCGGTTTTTAGGGTAGTCTGGAAATAATCAGCCAGGAAACCGGTTTTGTATAGCTGCCTCTTCTCTACTCTGACCATCCTTGTATGTGTGCAATGACACTGATCCTGGCAAACTCAAGGAAGTATTTTATTAAGCAAGTTACTTCCCATTCCTACTGACCAAAATAGTGTGCATTTATTTGACATCGTTTTAACCTATTCTAGTGACTGACATTACAAATATTGTAGGGTATTTGAATGGGAAAAATATTGTGGAAGTTATTTAATGTAGCCTACCTACTACATTTATGGAAAGGAATATGGTATTTAAATAGCCTAACTGTTTCAAAGTAGACAGAGAAACAGATTTTGCTCAAATGATTATAATTGAAAATGGTGATCACTGATATGGAGACTGTAGTCATTGTTGCCAAGAGACAACTCGCTTCAGTGAAACAGTAAGCCTGTAGTGTAGACAACATAGCTTGGCCTATTGAGCTGTACAAGCTGTACAAGATACTGTATGTAAGCCATTCATGCAAGATCAGGGGGAAGCAAGCTCACCCAGTCAATGTCAGGGATTAGGTTGGAGACAGGTTAGCTTCAGATTAGTTTGGCGTGTGAACCTTTTTAGGGCACATGGATCCTGCAATTACTTTTCAATGGTTTCACTTATCTTTGCTCCTTTACTATACTATACTTCTTTGAGTATATGGTAGGTTAGGGTGATAAGTCCTGGAGCAAATCTCTTCGAGAGCAGGTTAGCCAAATAATAGTGTAGTTAATGGTTTATATCATTTGAAATATGACTCAATGATATATATTTTTGTTGCATCCAGTTTTTCTGGTCTTAAGTGAGCCTTTCCCAGCATGTGTGGAGTAACATTGTTTAAGGACATTCCAGGCTACACCCCACCGAACAAAGATCCCAAGTCACCTGAATACAACCTTTCCCTCCTTGTCTGACAGTCATCTATCATGCTCATGAAATTAGCTCTTCCAGGTGTCTGGTACCGGGTGGTACTATGGCAGAGCCTCAGCTATTCCATCCCTCACTCTTACTCCAACTCCCAGAGGGCTGTGCGGGTCCATTCATCTTCCTCCTGTCACGTGACCTCAATGCGGGAACAAGGAGCATGTCACTTTGCAAAGGCTTGAGCCATCTGGTGTCTCTAACACATGGGGCCCGGGCAAAGGTGTGACAAGAGTTGGGAGGGTTGATGTGATACGAGGGCGACAACCAACCTGGAAATGAAGAGCCCCACTATGTATGTATGTATGGATCAGGGGCGTAGCCACGGGTAGGCCTGGGTAGGCACAGGCCTATGTATATATGTATGGTGCATAACAAAATGATAAACTAATCTAGCATAATAAATACATTTAAAATCATAATAAAATCTCCACAATAATATGGCAGTTACTCCGGCCCATGTAATTTTCTGTTACAGACCGACCCGGTCCCACATTAAAGAAAGGAAAATGATCTGGACCTCGCAGAAAAAGGTTTGGGGACCCCTGATCTACATGATCCTGCTCAAAACGTGGGCAATTCTTTACATCCATCTTTATACGTATACAAAATTTGAATATCAGGCATAGGAGCCCACTTAATATACTGTATTTCTTCGATTAAACGCCACCCTTAAATAAACGCCACCTTCGATTAAACGTTGCACCAAAAAAAAATCATGAGACAGTTATTTAATTGGTTTGATTAAAACACAGTATTTATTACACAAGTAAATCACAAGTGTATAATTCCCTCGAAGCACTGGCAGACACAAGTGGCTTTCTTGCTACAGGTTTGAAGCTTCTTCTCCAAATCCACTCAGAAAACTAAACCCACAGTATAACGAGAAAATAAAGACCACATTAGCCTAATATGAACATACAATGACATGTGCAGCATGTAAATAACGTTCACCAACTTAAAATACAGACACAAACAACATACCTCATTGGCTGCATGCAGGGGCGCAGCCAGGAATTTTGGGCCCCAAACAAAAAAATCTAATTGGGCTCCCTCTGGGACCTAACTGTCCCATCTAAAAGCTTTACATAACACTAATTAAAGGCTTGCAACTGTCTTGCTTCTTGTAGTTCATTACGAGCACTAGCACAATATTTACTGCTGGTGATTTGTACATGCAAGTCTGCATGTGTACATTATCATTATCATCTCTGCTGGCCAGTACCCTCACAAAAGCCTCCCTGTCCCTGTCAGTCCAATCTGCTGCCCACAAACCTGGATCAACATCCTTTTTATGACTTCTGTCTTCTTCCACCATACATTTCTCATCCTCATCATCACTGTAACTTTCTTTCCCTTCTTCCTGTGCTTCCACACTTCTGCCTCCTTCTAGCTGTACCTGAGAGGGCCCTGGCTCTATTGGATGTACACAATGCATGTGATATATACATATACACTGTGATATATACAGTATATATAAAAATATGCCAAATACCAGTAAATGATTGACAACTTGATAGATTTTTTGGTGTGTGTGTGCAAGCTTCTCAAATAAATTGCACCTCATGATGGGAATAATAAAGTCTGTATCTATAGATGTCATTTAACGGCCATAATTCCATCTAAATCAATATTAGTATCAAACTGGATTATTTTAATATTGTCTGTAATTTACATGCAGGCTGGGGTAAGCTACTCACTATTTCCACTTGTCCGGCATCCAGTACTGACAGTAGTTAGGGTTCCTCCGGTAGGAGGGAAGCTATTGTTTTTGTTCGTATTCTTCTTATTATTAGGGTTCCTCCGGTAGGAGGGAAGCTATTGTTTTTGTTAGTATTCCTATTATTATTATATTTCTCCACTAAATGGCCCAATAGCTCAAAAAGTCCTGGACCCGATTTTTTCCAATTTGTCCCACTGATACAACAGGTCACTCATTACTCCCAGATGGCTAGTGACCCATAGGTGGCGCTATAAAACACGTCCAAAGTCTACGTGATTTCCCCAGCACCCCATTACTCCAAAATGCCTGAAAATTGGTATCCATGCCTTATTACTGATGGGGAACAAAAAAGCCTCAAGGACCCATATTGTCAGACTTGTGAATTTTCTTGTACTGTCCAAATTTGGTACAACCTTCAAAACCCTTCTCCTCATGAACCATAGATCCAATCGACTTGAAATTTGTTCTGGATGTGTAGAATATATGTTTTTACAAAGGGTTAAATTAAATGAGAAATGCTATACAAAATGGCTGAAAAAGGTGTATTTATGTAAATGTCCACATTGCCTCAATATCTTTGTGTTAATAAATCAAATATGATTTAGACTTTTTTCAAAATTTTGTTTTTCAGACCTAATAGGGTTCAAGACGACATCACTCTGAAGTACCATAAACAATTTCACCTTGGTATGTCAATACATGATTGGATTCGAGTGAATTGCTCCACAGCGCGCATGCTCCAAATTCTCACAGACTAATCCTGCCCCTTGACACTAGGGTGACCACCTGTCCCGCTTTGCGTTGTGTCGCACAGCATTTTCACTTCTTGCCCCGCACGTCGCATATTAAAAATACTGTGAGATACAGCGCAAAGAGGGACAGGTGGTCAACCTACTTAACACAAGCGCCAGCTTGGCGAGACGCACGCACATCCTTTCTGGAAATGGTGTGCTGACCCCCACCGTTTGTCTTTAGCTTCTGTTTCATTTCGCTTCCATTCGCAGCTCGCCGTTACGAATATAAATATTTTTTTTCGGCGGCCATTGTTGTTTTCAACTGGAATCGCCTGATAGCCGTGTTGGAGGCAGCCCCGTGTTGGAGGCAGCCACGTTTAGTAAGTCCTATTTTTACACATTTTAAGGTAGAATCAATTATTGGGTTCATTAAAGTACACTACTCTTGAATGATGGTGAAGGTTTGATAACTTTGAGACCTTTAAATCATGAGTTTTAAGTGACAGAAAGCCAAACTCGAAAAGTAGCTAGCTTTTCCCCCCTGTGTATTTACTGAATCATGTAGCATCTCAGCGAATGCATCAACAAGGTAGAGGAGGGCAGCTTTTAGGAGAACAAGCAATTCCCCACAGATAGAATTTTGATTTGGGTCGTGAAAGTCTTTGCAATAAGCCTATGCGCCAGGGAGACCGCATAGGCTTAGGTGGCAGCCATGTTTTGGTCGCGTCATGTACACAAGTTCACCATTTCACAGTTCAGTCGACACCTAAACTGCTTTTAGCCAGATGCTCCGATTATTTTTGTGATTTGTGGAAAACTTGCAAGTGGAGTGAGACTGCGTCCCGGGTAGGGGTGCGTGAAATTGCATGGAGAATACACGGTATAAAAATTAATAAAACTCGCGTGCAAATTAATTAATGTAATGCGGAACTACTGTAAGATATTCGTGTTCTTTAGGGACAATCTGTAGCCCCGCCTTAGCTCTGAAACTGATTGGCGCCGCCACCTATGTAACCGAGCTGTGCCTGAGTGAGTCAGAGATAGCTAGCAGCAGCAGCAGCACTAAAGACGTAGCCTATGCAACGCTAGTGCTAAATATGAATGTTCGTAGTGTAAATATAGCGAAAAATAGCCTAAACTTTTAGCTGCGGTACTAATGCTGAGGGCTCGCTGATATTGCTGTCTTACTAGAACGTGCATTTAGTCTAGCAGAAGCTTTTATCCAGAGCGTAGTATCTATGAGTTGTTGCTAACGTGTGCTGATGTTGTACACACCCAATAAATTCCAAACTTCCAGACCTCTCTAGTTTCTGCTCTGCCACGACCTTCTGTAGCTTCTCAGCTAGGTGAGTGCTTGTGTGCTGCTCATACAGGGGCCGTGTCTGTAGAACTGACGCTTTCATTTCCCACTCAGTCAATAAAATGAGCAGTCACCGTGAGGTAGCTTTCGATAGCACGAGAAGTCCAACCATCAGTCGTTAGTGAAACGGAGGGTGCAGCTGACAACTCGCGCTCCATCAACGTCCGTGTTTTGTTGTATATGTAAGGGACCAGGGCCGGCGTTGCTGCTACTGTATCCCTGCCTGTGTTTGCGCTGTTGCTCAGCTAGTAGCCTATCGTGTCGTGGTGTAGGAGGACTGATCGACAAGTGCATCATACATTTAGCTAAGACTTGAGTTAGTCTGGAGCCCTGCTTCTGCATTTTTGTTTTGCTTTTCCCCCCATTGTACCGAACTCGTACCGAACCGTGATGTCTGAACCGCGGTACGAACCGAACCGTGACTTCAGTGTACCGTTCCACCCCTAGTCCCGGGGGTACATTGTTTTGATTTAGCCTCAGAGACAGACTCGGCTCGCTCACTCACTGGCAGTGTGTAAACGATATCGTAATTCACTAGATTCTAGTCCTAAAACATCAGGGAGGGCTGCTTTTTGTAGACAAGAGTGAAGATAGCCAGTATATAGGATCTTTCAAAACAAGACTATTTCATTTGTAATTTTCCTGAGAAAGCGACCTACGTTAGCCAGGCTAGTTTCACTCAGTCAGCCTATTTAAAGGTCTCTGACAGTCAGAATCACTGTTTACAGGCAAAGGTCGAGCTGGTCTTTGGTCAGATGTGTATATTGACCAGTTTGGAGCTGAATACTCTTGCCAGAGCTTGGAATCGAGCCAAATGTTTGGAGTGACTTTGCATGGCAGGGTCTCCATCAGTTCAACACATTTGGATTCAAGCTCAAGTAATGCCACTGCATTTCACAGTCAAAACTGTAGGTTATGTCAAGTGTAGATGTAAAAAGCTTCATTTTTCACAACTGACATGGATCCTTTCTTCACTTTTACAGGTCTGGAGGGTCATGCAGAGGCCTGCTCAACAGAGTTCAACAGAGGATGCTGAGAGAAAAACAGATCCCTTGCTGGACTACCCCCCTCTAGCTGGACAGCTTCTCTTCAGCCCTGATCCCAGGACAGCTTCATCCAGCTGGCCTGCCCTGACTGCCTGCCTGCAGGCCCTGCTTGCCCCTGCCTGCCGGCCCTCCAGAGACAGACAGTCACCCCACAAACACAGTAGCTCTGCAGACTGCTTTTTTGAGGACATTGATGAAAAAGGACAAACCAGCATTTTTTACTTTGATGAAAGTCTAAATATTTAATCCTTTCCATGTCCCAGCATGCCAAGCTGCTGATCTTAAGTGTCTAAAGTAATTAAACCAGTTCAAGTTATAGACTTTTGACCTGAATCCAATGATTAGTCATCTGAATAAAAACCACTCAAGAGAAGTACTGCTTCTTGGATGATTTGTGCTCCACATCAGTTCATCACATTTGCCTTTGTTTCCATGGGATTCATGGAATAGCTAGTTTCTGCTCCACCATTGTGTAATAAAAAATATAATTTAAGTCAGCAATTACATTTTTGTGTTATCCCTTCGCATCATACACATATAGTCAATGTTCTTAAACTCAACCGATTGTTGTCATCTTACCATACTGTTCATGTTGAACAGACATCAGTGTTTTGGGAGATTACTGTATATTTCCACTTTTGATTTGTATTTCCATCGTAAATTTGGTCTTTAATTTCAATTGGAAGTGGTATTAAAAGGTCTTAAAAAGTCTTAAATTTAACTTGTTTACACCTGTAAACACCCTGTGAAGCCCCCACCCCCCACTCCATAGACAGTTGGTGACAGAGAGGTGCAGACATTAAGTTAAACATAGTTATGCCTTAAGAATAGAGTAAAAAATAGAGACTAAATGTGTAAATGGATATTGAAACTCAGTTCTCTGAGTTGGTGCATGTCAGTTTAGGCAAAGGTTGTCTTTTAAACCTCTAGGTTTAAAAATAATTCAGATTTGATTGGAACTCTCTCTTTTATATATTTATAGTTGGATTTGACATTTAACAGCCATTTAATTCATTAAGCAAGTTGTTTAACCCAAACAACCATAACACAGTACATATGGTAAACAAAGCTGCAGTCAGATTTGGCGAAATTGTTACTGTGAAATGTACTTTTCTGTTTAATATTTTGTACAAATAGAGTTTTAAAGATTGTATTTAATTTTACACATGTGGAAGTAAGTTGAGGTTGAGACATGCGTGGAAGAGAGCGCGAGTAGAAACGTGTCGGGGTCGAATGTTAACGAATGTGGCTCGGCTAATAAATTAAGTCCGTACAGCTTTATTTTGTGTGCCTGCATCATTTTTCTAACCTACGTTGAAGACTGGATTATGAACAAGCTTTCTTTAACCCCTCTTACAATAATTGCAGACAGCGGGTTTGGAAGACATGCTTGGCATGTAAGCAAGGTTTTCGGCGGGCACTACGCGGATGGATGCGGCATTGAGGCATTCCGGACACCGGTAGCTAGGGTTGCCAACCGTCCCGATTTGTCCAGGACATCCCGATTTATGGGTGATTTTGATTTGTCCCGTCCGGGACAGCTCCAGTCCCGTTTTCCAATCACAGCCTCGCCGGTCAATAATATGCTACTGTAAACGCACTAAAAATCACGCAAACGTTGCGATGGGACACACTAGTTGCACAGCAGAGGGCGCCGAGTCTGGGTGGGGGGCATTTATACGATTTTTGATACCCAGGAGTTACCCAGGAGCTCAGTTGACATAGACTTAGCTAACGTTAGCTACAGCTTGATGAATTGAGTCATTGAACACAGGAGGAGAGAACGCAACCTTAGCCAGCTAGCTAAAGCTCCGGTGGAAAATTCCAAATGAACGTATGCAGCCCTTGGTGCCGCTTACACACAACAGTGACACTGACAGATTGAAAGCTAATTTGAGACAATATAAAGATGGAAAACCAGGCTAAGAAACGTAAACGTAATTACCTTCACTAGACAACGTTTTACCAATTGGACAAACGTTTGTTTGTTTGAAGCTCCAAAAACAATTTTTCGCTGAAATCAGCAGTCAGGGGGGGGGGGCAACCCTACCAGTTGGCAACCCTACCGGTAGCTACGATTGAAATCTCCTGAATGCCGACGTAGGCTTCTTTCTGGCATTGCACAGTGGTTGAGATTTTTCGTTTGTGCTTCACAGAGTTGGATTGCTGGAACTGGTGAGAGAGAGTAACTTGATTGTGCCATTTCGGCTACAGAAGAAGAGGGAACAGGGGTGACAAGCATTTTTTTGTACCCATAAAATGTTTTCAGTTGGGAGCCACCGTCGCCTTGTTTGTCTTGCACGAGTACAGTTTTGTGTGCACGCAGTTTTGCAATTGAAGATATGGATGCAGAAGATGCGGACGGGGTTCAACCGCATCATAATATTTCACAGGCTGTGGCATAATGGACATTTCCCGCCTGTCTTTATGGAGGATGGGAAAGAAGATTTTCTTCACTGGTGCAGACGGTTTGAAGTGACTGTGGAGGCTACTGCGGATTTTGATCATGATAAACTAGCTAAACTTCTGCCCACTTGCCTTGGTGGTACAGCTTTATTATGTAGTTATTGGGACAGCTTGCCTAGTGATGCGAAGAAAGACTACAGACTGGTGAAAGAGAAGCTGAAAGGAGCTTTTGGCCAAACAATCTACCTCTCTACTTTTCAGAGCTATGTGAACGCTCGTACGCGTTTGCCTGGGGAGGCTCTCCAAGTTTTTGCTGCTGACATTAGCCGCTTAGTGGATGAGGCTTTTTTTGGATGAGGTGAATGCAAGGAACGAAAAAAAATTCAGGCGCTTTGTAGCGTAGAACCTTATCTTCAACTTTGCATACATGAACAAGGCGTGAACACATTGGATGCTGCTCTTACAATGGCTCTACAGATTGAACAGGCGCATCAGGCCAGCAAGATTCTGATGCCTTCACACACGCAACTGTGGTCATCACCTACATCAGGACTTTTTCCCTGGATCCACTGTTAAGGTTCCTCCACAAACTTCACCTGCCTCCTCCTGTGCTCCGGCAGCTGCAATTCCTTCGACGGTTAACTTAGCGACATCCGGGGATGTCAGTGCACTGCAGAGGACGTTGGACAGTTTGTCGGACAGTGGATCAGCTTCAGCTCGAGGCCAGTAGGCAGAAATATGCTAACAGCCGTCCTTCTCCAGAACGCCGGGGGTGTAGTTTTACTCCGGAGGGCGCACGAGGCCGCACATTCGAGCGACATAAGTATGACAGACATGCATATGACGCGCATGACCGTCCTGGATCTGATCACTGGGACAGTAGTGGTGATAGGACCTATGGTGCTTCACACCAACGTGAGAATTATCATGCTCAGAGTCCAAGGGGATCCCAAGAACGTGGACAATACAGAGCAGAGAGATACTATCGATATCGGTCATCCGATATGCTCTTGGTCGACTTAGATTGTTTTAGTCGAGCTGCCATATGGCAGTGTAAGATCTGATTCCCGCTTGTGTCATCATTGCTGAATTAACGAAATGTTCAACAGAAATTGTAGATTATATTATTTAAGACAAATAAACCAACTCTAAAAATTTATAATTTAAAAGAAAAGGTGTTACCGTTTTCCCTTTTGTTAATCTGCGCTTTGTTTTGTTTTGGTATTTTGCACAAGGCACGAGCACAATTGGCTGCAGAACTCCAAACTCTGCCATAGCCTACTTTGTCGGTGTTATTAGTCAAAATGGCAAAAACATCTGTGGTATGGCGGCATTTCATTAAAGTACATTTACAAAGTATCGGGTGACTCGAAAAATGTTGAATGCAAAAAATGTTTATTTTTCATAGTTCGACGTCGAAAATGATGTAGCCTACCACCTGAAAAACGTAAGTTGGTCCAGCCCTACTTCACTCATGCTAACGCGATGGGTTGAAAAAGGAATATGCCTATTATAAGAATCACATCCAAATTGAATGACATTCTCTCCGGCAAAGACAAAATCTTTCTCTGTTGCAATGTCCCCCACTCAGCTTCTACGTAAGTTCGCATGCTGCAAGTTTTCAGGCAGTGATAAGCGCGTTCTGATGATTTGCATGTTAAACAAACAATATTTTTTATTTGTAGTACATTGTAAGAGATACTAAATACCATCGACATTTGGTTACAACAGGACTGGTGATACGAGTCTTATTATTAGTAGGCTATTAGCGGCTGAATCTGCAATGTCCAGCAGCCATTGAGTCAGATCGCGAAAATGTTTGTACAGGTTTTTTCAAGCGTTTCAAAGTTTGATTAGTTGATTTTCAGACGTTTTAGTCGAGTTTTGGTCGACCAAAGAAAATCTTACTCGGGGACAGCCCTAGTTTCTGGAGATACTTTAGATTCAGTGGGTACATTATTGGCTAATGTAACTTTGAGGAAGCATACTGTGTCTCAGTCATTCCAGGTGATCAGGAACTGCTCTAAACCAATCATTTTACGTTGGGACTTCTTATCTACTCACAGGATGGTGGTAAATGTGTGGGACATGACTGTAGAACAAGGTGGAGACTCCATACATTTTTTGAGTTTAAATCAACAAGTTCCCAAACTGGTGGATGTTACAGTGTCTACCACCATGACTTTACCTGCTTTTTCAGAGACGGTCATTTTGGCCAAGCTTTTATCGAGGCGATGCCTTATGAGGCATAAGGGTTTGCAGCAGAATGGCTATACAGGTGTGTTCGAGCCTCACTATCGTGAAGACTCCACAATTGGATTTGCATGGACCGTGACCAAATCCGATAAGGGTTCAATTGATCAGAAAGCTGTTAATCCTTTTTATGATGACGTTTCTCTGCACAGTGGTGCACAGATTGGTACTTTTCATTCCATGTCTGAGAGTGAACAGGATGATTATGCAGTTATTGACAAAAGTGTGTATAATGTCAACTTGCAAGTGTCAATACCCAAATCACCTGTACTGCCAGATCTCTCTGGTGCTGAGTTGTCTATGGCACAACAGCAGAGTTTGACAGAGTTGGTGACTTCCTTCTGGGATGTTTTTAGTCAGCATGCCCATGACTCTGGAAGGACGATTAAGGTCACCGATAAAATCAGGACAACATATGACGTTCCCATTTCTCAGCGAGCGTACCGGACTTCTCCTGCTCTAAAGGCAGAAATTCATCGTCAAACAACTCAAAGCAAAAGATGTGGTTAAAGATAGTGATAGCCCATGGGCTAGTCCCATAGTGATAGTGAAGAAAAAAGACTTATACATCTTGTGTAGACTATCTTAGGTTAAATTCAGTCACTATCACTGATGCACACCCTCGGGTGGATGATAGTCTGGATGCTTTGTCAGGGTCTCAGTACTTTTCTACAATAGACATTTCTTCTGTTTATTGGCAGGTAGAACTAGATGCAAAGGACAGACAGAAAACTGCCTTTACAACGGGTGATAGCTTATATCAGTTTAAGGTTATGCCTATGGGTCTTAAGAATAGTCCACAAACGTTCCAAAGACTGATGGAACTGGTCCTCAGAGGACTACATTGGATGAATTGTGTTTTTATTTAGATGACATAATCTGCATGGTAAAAGACTTTGAGGATCATATGGCAAATCTCACAGAGATTTTGACCAGGTTTAGAGAAGCAGGTCTCAAGCTTAACCCCCAAAAATGTCATGTCAAAATGTCAAAAATACATGGCTCACATTGTGTCAAAGGAGGGTTTGGCTCTTGACCCAGCTCATAGTCAGCGCGTTAGAGATTGGCCAACACCTAGGTCATCCACTGAGGTACGAGCTTTTCTAGGATTGTGTAGTTTTTATAGGCGATTTGTTCCAAACTGTAGTCGGTGAATCGAAAGGCCAGAGACGCTTGGTGTTCGTCCCTGGTGTAGGGCTATTTTGGCAGCCCCTTTGTCAATGGTCACCCAGACACTCGTCTGGGACAGTCGTTGATTTACATGAATGCTAAAATGACAATCACACCTTAATGACACACCTCTGGAGAGGTGGTCTCAACAGTTGAAGAGGAAGGTGGACAGAGGAAGACTCTGAAATTATCACTAAAAGTTGTGTTCTTGAAAATAAGGTTCTAAACAGCTTTTAATGTCATGTTTGATATGCTTTTGTTTCCTATTTTATGTATTACATGCTTGTAATAATTTGAATACTGTAACATGTACATGTACAGGGTTTACAGAGTTTGTGCCTACAGCAGACCAACATGTGTTTAACATATTCCCCTGTCTTGCAAGGGAACCACTTGGTCTACTGTAGCCTTGATTAATGATCCAATTTGAATTTGTATGCGTTTAGACTACTTTTCAGTCATGTGACCGGTGTCCCCACTTTAGTCAGGTTTGGGTGTATATAGGAAGAAGTGTTACCAATCACTTCGAGTTTGGTTTACGATACAGCTCCGGTGCGTTAGGCGCCTAGTCTTCGTTGTGACATACCTTTGTTAACCATTGCTCTGAAGGTATGTTTTGTATTTGATGATATTTCATTATCATTGTAATGATTATCTTACTATTTAGATAATAAACTATTATTGTGCATTTTGACGTTACTTGTTCTCTTTGAAACGTATCTATCAGGCTACGGCGGTGAAAACTTAGATCTAGTCTGGTTGATGCGGCTAACTGATTATAAACAGACTTTTGAGTAGGTTTTAACTTAAGGCCTCTGAGTCACTTACAGTGGATCTCCACGCTCCGAAGGAATTTACCGGGGCCTCTGAGTGATCGATTACATATCCTACTAGGTCGACTATGGTTAAATCTATATTATAGTAGAGATAAACGACTGTTTAGTGAACACGCATACTTTAGGGTCGGTGCTCTGATCAAGCAGCTCCCTGAGAATCTAACCTAAGGTGAAATTGTGGTTCCCAAGCCGGGGACGAACACCAAGCGTCTCTGGCCTTTCGATTCACCGACTACACTGGCTTGGGAACCACAATTCACCTTAGGTTAGATTCTCAGGGAGATAATTGACTCGTTAATATCTGACTCTAATTTTAAGACACGTGCACAAGTGCGTTACCTGTAACCTCGAGCGCTAAACAGTTAATGACATGAAACTCTGACGTAGGTAAAAATCGTCTGCCTGATCAGAGCACCGACCCTAAAGTATGCGTGTTCACTAAACAGTCGTTTATCTCTACTATAATATAGATTTAACCATAGTCGACCTAGTAGGATATGTAATCGATCACTCAGAGGCCCCGGTAAATTCCTTCGGAGCGTGGAGATCCACTGTAAGTGACTCAGAGGCCTTAAGTTAAAACCTACTCAAAAGTCTATGTTTATAATCAGTTAGCCGCATCAACCAGACTAGATCTAAGTTTTCACCGCCGTAGCCTGATAGATACGTTTCAAAGAGAACAAGTAACGTCAAAATGCACAGTAATAGTTTATTATCTAAATAGTAAGATAATCAATACAATGATAATGAAATATCATCAAATACAAAACATACCTTCAGAGCAATGGTTAACAAAGGTATGTCACAATGAAGACTAGGCGCCTAACGCACCGGAGCTGTATCGTAAACCAAACTCGAAGTGATTGGTAACACTTCTTCCTATATACACCCAAACCTGACTAAAGTGGGGACACCAGTCACATGACAGAAAAGTAGTCTAAACGCATACAAATTCAAATTGGATCATTAATCAAGGCTACAGTAGACCAAGTAGTTCCCTTGCAAGACAGGGGAATATGTTAAACACATGTTGGTCTGCTGTAGGCACAAACTCTGTAAACCCTGTACATGTACATGTTACAGTATTACAATAATTACTAGCATGTAATACATAAAGTAAGATACAAAAGCATATCAAACATGACATTAAAAGGTGTTTAGAACCTTATTTTCAAGAACACAACTTTTAATGATAATTTCAGAGTCTTCCTCTGTCCACCTTCCTCTTCAACTGTTGAGACCACCTCTCCAGAGGTGTGTCATTAAGGTGTGATGGTCATTTTAGCATTCATGCAAATCAACAACTGTCCCAGACGAGTGTCTGGGTGACCAATGACAAAGGGGCTGCCAAAACAGCCCTACAGTTTCCCCGTTTTGTTCCCATGGAACACAGGAAGGTTCAGGGGAACACAAATTAAAGTAGTGACCATGGCTGTTTCTTGGGTCCAAAATAAACAAAACACAAATTAAACAGCATTAAATCAAATAACATACAAGTTCTAAAAATCTACATTTACAGGTCAGGAACCATTTTGAGTTTAGCTTGATCCCAGAACATTTACCACCAACTCTTAAACACACAAAGGTACACACTGATCCACAATACCCAAATGCTCATCCACACAAACCAACAGATGAACTCATGGATGGACAAACCATATGCACTATGCATATGCTACAGTAACTGGAGCAGCAACAAACTGTCCACAACAAATCTTTGAACTACAACAAAGATTAAACACAGGTAATGCAGTAGGAATTTAGCAATATCACAATTTGGACCTGAATTATGTAAAAGTAAGAGATAGAATTGCACGTCTTAAGTCAAGGGTATTTTTACCCGATGTATCTCCAGCGTTTGCTGCATGTAAAATAGAGGAGGCCTACCCTTTCCCAGATCCCAACATTTGGACTCAGTGTGACCACTTCGTAGACAAGCACGACAAAATCTAACTTTGTTGTTAGAATAAAACATGCGTGTGGGCGGAATAGGCATATTTCTGCCAAGATCCCAACATCGCATTTCGGTATGTCCTTGTCTTTTACAGAAGTTACACTGTATATGAGGGGACTGCTGGGGCTTTAGTTTTACCTCTGTCACCATTTTTATGGCAGCAATGCTTGGCGGATCAGGAGCACGATGGTTCTTTGTAGAACGCGGTTTGGTGATTTGCGCACCAATTCCACTGTCTGTGTCTGAACACTCAGTAGTAGAATGTGAGCCAGCATGGCTGGTCTCTTCACTGCTTTTGTTAGCGGTGTGTTGCCTTGTGGCACAAAAAGGTGTCGCTGCTTTGAGGACAGATTTGAGAAGACATTTGCCAATTAGATGTACAGTAATCTTCAATATTTGTTTCTTTTTATGGACTCCTACAGTTCGCCAATGATCAATTATTTCAGCTAGCGTAAAATCAGTTTTAAGACCGTTCTTGTCTTGCTCAATTCAGATAACGTTCTGTTAACGCTAACTTTTTCCCACAGGTTAAGTAATTTGTTAACTTCAGTTTCCCATTCCATTTTTGTTCATTTCTATGCAGGAGCTAATATCAGAAACTAGTTATAGGCTTTTACCAACAGAACCAGGCGGAACACAATTAATATACATTTGTAAATGCTTACTCACCGCACCATGGTTTGAAACGCCGGTTTACCAAACTGTAACTGAATTGCTCGAAACATATCACGTCGCAAGGGTACACCAAATTGTAGTCGGTGAATCGAAAGGCCAGAGACGCTTGGTGTTCGTCCCTGGCTTGGGAACCACAATTCACCTTAGGTTAGATTCTCAGGGAGATAATTGACTCGATAACCCTTGTGCTACCTTAGGGTCATTTTGACCCGCAGCTATGTCGTGACAACTTTTCATAATAAAAACATAAAGTGAAACAATTTCTTTATCCTTTGCACGGTATCAGGGTCGTTATGATCCACAGCTATGCTGTGACAACTTTTCATAATAAAAACATAAAGTGAAACATTTTATTTATCCTTTGCGCGGTATCGGGGTTGTTTCGACCCACAGCTTTGTTCTGATAACGTTTCATGATAAAAAAACGAAGTGAAACATTTACTTTATCCTTTGCACGGTATCGGGGTCGTTTCGACCCATAGCTTTGTTGTGACAACTTTTCATGATAAAAAAACTAAGTGAAACATTTACTTTATCCTTTGCACGGTATCGGGGTCGTTTCGACCCACAGCTTTGTTGTGATAATTTTTCATGATAAAAAACAAAGTGAAACATTTGAGTCATAATTGGTGTGTGATGATGATGATGATGACAGTGATATAGACACATCCCAGACTACCAGCACTAACTGGGAGGGAGGGAGGGAGGGGTGAACACCTCCAAAATAATTGAAACTAACACACACACACACCGACAACTCTGAGAGACAGGAAGAGTGAGACAAAAAGTGAAAACATTTCATTTCGACATTTTATTGTATGTATTGTACAAACTTAAAAACAACAACATCAACAACATCAGTGGTGACCCACAAACCCTATTTACAGAAAAGTGTATCTATCAGACAAGGCACAAAGTCATGGATCAGCAGACTACGCTCTTCTCATATATAGGACAAAGCATTTACACCCTCATCCAACCAACCAACCAACCCACACCTACATCCATAGCCATATATTTTGTTAGCTGGAGTGTAGACTAAATGACTCGAACTCTGTGGTATTAGAGGTTACTGGGCGTCTAGGAGGGGGGATCTTCAGACAGGAGACGAGGCAACCTGGTGTTGAGTCCTCCCGTCTGGCGGACCTCTTGAAGTCCGACCCCAGGAAGGCATACAGCAGCGGGTTGAGACAGCAGTGGGCAAATGCCATGGGTTCAGCCACCGCCAGCCACACATTCAGCACCACCTCCAGACTGTAGCTTCTGGGAAGGACCTCTAGGCGCATGAGGGCATCCGCTGTGATGCCAGCACCATAGGGGAGCCAACACAGGAAGAAGCAGAGGACCAAGGCCACAGTGATCCTGACAGCTCTGCGGTTCTGTCTCTGCCCCCACCGAGGGCCGATGCGGATCAGCCTGGACACGATGACACAGTAACACATCAGCAAAACTAGGCCCGGTACCACCAAGCCTACAAACACCAGCTGCAGGTGGAACACTGACACCCAGAGAGGAGCGTTGTCAGCTGGGTATAAGCGCTGGCACACAATCGTCCCATCTCCTGCTTCCCAAGTCCTGGCAAACACTATGTCTGACACGGCCAAGAGAGTCGCCGGCAACCAGGCTCCTGGAAAATGAGAGGGAGACAAAGAGGAGATTCGGTGGTCGAATCAGGAGATCAGAAGAATACAAGCAAAGTGCTGTACCTCTGTACATCTGAGGCATGGACACGTCGTGAGAGAGAGAGAGAGTTAAGGGAGGCTGAGGCTAGAGACGTAGCTCACCTACAAACACCAGTCTCCGTGCCAGTAGCTGTCTCGTGCGTGATGTGTGCGCGTCTATCGCTTTGACCACGGCTAGGTAGCGGTCCAGACTGATGAAGGCCAGGATGAGCACACTCCCATACAGGTTCACCGTGTAGATGACGTGCACGGCCACACAAGTGCCTAATCCGAAACGCCAGTCCGTCAGTGCGGCATCCGCTGCCCAGAACGGGAGCGTCAGCACAAAGAGAAGATCGGCGGCAGAGAGGTGCAGCCGGTAGCGGTCTGCCAGTTTCCATTTTGACCTGGGGACAATCAGAGGAAAAACCCCGCTGTGTGTGAGTGTATGTGCGTGTGCGTGCGTGTGTCATCTTCTACATCCGAATGTGTTTTATCCGCCACGTTGTGTAATGTGTTCACACCACAAACAAGGAATTGACTGTGACAGGAAGGTGCATATAATAAACGAATGTGAAACGGATCTTTCGTTCCTTCTTTTTCAAAAGATTAAAATGTACAAAGTAACTCACTAAACGTACTAATGGACTAAACTACTGTAACATGTCATTGTCATTGTCTTCATTGTCCATCTTTATGCTCACCTGTGCTGGCAGCCAAGCACCATCACCACCCGGCCGTTCCCAATGATGCCCAGGACAAAGATGAAGCCATAGACCACAGGGAGGAACACTCGCTGCAGGTCAGGGGATATCACTTGATCCGGGTCACACAGATCCTCCAGGGCCAGCCCCAAGTCGCCAGAACCAGTGTCGTTTATGTCATAGTCAAACTCAATATGCTGTAGGGAGGGAGAGGGGTAGAGCGAGAGAGAGATGGCAACAGTCATGAGATACATAGAAAGACACTAGTAGATGAAGTGAGAGAGAATAAGAAGTTTCAAGCCAACTTTCCTTTATCCTTTATATAAATATCCTTTATCTAAAGATTGATTTCAAAGACCCCAATGAACTAGACAGACCTGCCACATTGTGACTGTGGGACCTTCCTTTGGGGAGCAGCAGTTGTAAAATGACCTTCAATGTACACCTACACAGATATATACGTAAATACAACAACAACAAGAAAGCTGAATGACACCTTGCTGCATACCTCATAGTAGGACAAGATTGAGCGGAGCCTGGGTCTCTGTCTCCTCTGCTGAGCGGAGTGGAGCTGAGTACACTTCTCCCTTCAGTGGAGTTTAATATCGCTCTCCCATTCACCCCCAGAGCCCATACTAGTCTTGGTAGGAGGACTACACTTCCTTGCGTCTCTAGGTTGGAGAAAATGCACTTCCTCATCCCGGTTGGGGGGAAATACACTTCCTCATCTCGGTCTGACAAATAAGCGCCCGTCCAGTGGCCTCGGTCTCTGTCGGATAAAATACACTTCCTCATCTCGGTCGGACAAATGAGTGCCCGTCCAGTGGCCTCGGTCTCTGTCGGATAAAATACACTTCCTCATCTCGGTCGGACAAATGAGCGCCCGTCCAGTGGCCTCGGTCTCTGTCGGATAAAATACACTTCCTCATCTCGGTCGGACAAATGAGCGCCCGTCCAGTGGCCTCGGTCTCTGTCGGAGGACATGAGCGCCCATCCCCCACTCCTGCAACTCGGTCTGACGAAATGAGCGCCCATCCCCTCCCCCACCGTCTCTGTCGGAGGACATGAGCGCCCATCCCCCACTCCTGCAACTGTTGTCTGGGGAATTGCTACTACTTACACATACATGCTCAGTGGGTTAGGGTCAGGCCAGCAACAGCTGGCCAGCCAACCAGCCAGCCGTCCTCCGGAGTCACGCAGCTATGGCTGAGGATTTCACTGCGCTCCAAGTTCTACAGCACATGTTTGCAAATGTCGAGCAGGGTGACTCTGAAGAGGAGACAGAGGAGGTGTCAGAAGAAGAAGACGTGGAAGAGCGCCAGGCAGAGAATGTATCAGAAAAAGAGGAAGAAGAGGAAGAAGAGGAAGAAGAAGAACAAGAACAACAAGAAGGACGCAACGCCGACCTGTCGGCTCCCAAAGACGACGACAATGATCCTCACGAGGACCAAGTGCCAGATACGTTTGTGTCGAAAAACGGCAAAATCCAATGGTCTTCGGTTCCGTACGGGAGGAGGTCGCCGCCGCCGCAGCAGCAGCGTAAAAACACAGAGAGACCCCCCGGACCCACAGCTTACGCCGTTTCCCACGCTCACGACATGGTCTCCACGTTTTTACTTTTTATCACGCCACAAATCGAAAGAGTGATCTTGGACGAGACAAATCGGGAAGGCTATCTGAAACGCGGAGAGGAGTGGAAAGCCATGGGGTCGGACTTCAAGAGGTCCGCCAGACGGGAGGACTCAACACCAGGTTGCCTCGTCTCCTGTCTGAAGATCCCCCCTCCTAGACGCCCAGTAACCTCTAATACCACAGAGTTCGAGTCATTTAGTCTACACTCCAGCTAACAAAATATATGGCTATGGATGTAGGTGTGGGTTGGTTGGTTGGTTGGATGAGGGTGTAAATGCTTTGTCCTATATATGAGAAGAGCGTAGTCTGCTGATCCATGACTTTGTGCCTTGTCTGATAGATACACTTTTCTGTAAATAGGGTTTGTGGGTCACCACTGATGTTGTTGATGTTGTTGTTTTTAAGTTTGTACAATACATACAATAAAATGTCGAAATGAAATGTTTTCACTTTTTGTCTCACTCTTCCTGTCTCTCAGAGTTGTCGGTTTGTGTGTGTGTTAGTTTCAATTATTTTGGAGGTGTTCACCCCTCCCTCCCTCCCAGTTAGTGCTGGTAGTCTGGGATGTGTCTATATCACTGTCATCATCATCATCATCACACACCAATTATGACTCAAATGTTTCACTTTGTTTTTTATCATGAAAAATTATCACAACAAAGCTGTGGGTCGAAACGACCCCGATACCGTGCAAAGGATAAAGAAAATGTTTCACTTAGTTATTTTATCATGAAACGTTATCACAACAAAGCTATGGGTCGAAACGACCCCGATACCGTGCAAAGGATAAAGAAAATGCTTCACTTCGTTTTTTTATCATGAAACGTTATCAGAACAAAGCTGTAGGTCGAAACGACCCCGATACCGCGCAAAGGATAAAGAAAATGTTTCACTTAGTGTTTTTATCATGAAAAATTATCACAACAAAGCTGTGGGTCGAAACGACCCCGATACCGCGCAAAGGATAAAGAAAATGTTTCACTTTGTTTTTATCATGAAAAGTTGTCCCGACATAGCTGCGGGTCAAAATGACCCTAAGGGAGCACAAGGGTTAAGGCTGCCATTGGGGGATTAGGGCTAAGGTTAGGGTTGGAGTTCCAGACCTCCGGGACCCCTACCGTTGGTCTGATCCTGTCACCAGGCCTCCCCTGAGCTCCGCCGCAGAACGAGACGTGAGGTCAGCCCTAACCCAGCCTCCATCCCAACCCTCGCCCCGTTGCCATTAAGGCTGCCATTGGGGGATTAGGGCTAGGGTTAGGGTTGGAGTTCCAGACTTCCGGGACCCCTACCGTTGGTCTGATCCTGTCACCAGGCCTCCCCTGAGCTCCGCCACAGGCCGAGACGTGAGGTCAGCCCTAGCCCAGCCCCCATCCCAACCCTCGCCCCGTTGCCATTAAGGCTGCCATTGGGGGATTAGGGCTAGGGCTAGGGTTAGGGTTGGAGTTCCAGACATCCGGGACCCCTACCGTTGGTCTGATCCTGTCACCAGGCCTCCCCTGAGCTCCGCCGCAGAACGAGACGTGAGGTCAGCCCTAACCCAGCCTCCATCCCAACCCTCGCCCCGTTGCCATTAAGGCTGCCATTGGGGGATTAGGGCTAGGGTTAGGGTTGGAGTTCCAGACTTCCGGGACCCCTACCGTTGGTCTGATCCTGTCACCAGAACTCCCCTGAGGTCCGCCGCAGGCCGAGACGTGAGGTCAGCCCTAGCCCAGCCCCCATCCCAACCCTCGCCCCGTTGCCATTAAGGTTGCCATTGGGGGATTAGGGCTAGGGCTAGGGTTAGGGTTGGAGTTCCAGACATCCGGGACCCCTACCGTTGGTCTGATCCTGTCACCAGGCCTCCCCTGAGCTCTGCTGCAGAACGAGACGTGAGGTCAGCCCTAGCCCAGCCCCCATCCCAACCCTCGCCCCGTTGCCATTAAGGCTGCCATTGGGGGATTAGGGCTAGGGCTAGGGTTAGGGTTGGAGTTCCAGACTTCCGGGACCCCTACCGTTGGTCTGATCCTGTCACCAGGCCTCCCCTGAGCTCCGCCGCAGGCCGAGACGTGAGGTCAGCCCTAACCCAGCCTCCATCCCAACCCTCGCCCCGTTGCCATTAAGGCTGCCATTGGGGGGCTAGGGCCAGGGTTAGGGTTGGAGTTCCAGACTTCCGGGACCCCTACCGTTGGTCTGATCCTGTCACCATGCCTCCCCTGAGCTCCGCCGCAGAAGGAGACGTGAGGTCAGCCCTAGCCCAGCCCCCATCCCAACCCTCGCCCCGTTGCCATTAAGGCTGCCATTGGGGGATTAAGGCTAGGGTAGGGCTAGGGTTAGGGTTGGAGTTCCAGACTTCCGGGACCCCTACCGTTGGTCTGATCCTGTCACCAGGCCTCCCCTGAGTTCTGCCGCAGAACGAGACGTGAGGTCAGCCCTAGCCCAGCCCCCATCCCAACCCTCGCCCCGTTGCCATTAAGGCTGCCATTGGGGGGCTAGGGCCAGGGTTAGGGTTGGAGTTCCAGACTTCCGGGACCCCTACCGTTGGTCTGATCCTGTCACCAGGCCTCCCCTGAGCTCCGCCGCAGAACGAGACGTGAGGTCAGCCCTAACCCAGCCTCCATCCCAACCCTCGCCCCGTTGCTATTAAGGCTGCCATTGGGGGGCTAGGGCCAGGGTTAGGGTTGGAGTTCCAGACTTCCGGGACCCCTACCGTTGGTCTGATCCTGTCACCAGGCCTCCCCTGAGCTCCGCCGCAGGCCGAGACGTGAGGTCAGCCCTAACCCAGCCTCCATCCCAACCCTCGCCCAGTTGCCATTAAGGCTGCCATTGGGGGATTAGGGCTAGGGTTAGGGTTGGAGTTCCAGACTTCCGGGACCCCTACCGTTGGTCTGATCCTGTCACCAGAACTCCCCTGAGCTCCGCCGCAGGCCGAGACGTGAGGTCAGCCCTAGCCCAGCCCCCATCCCAACCCTCGCCCCTTTGCCATTAAGGCTGCCATTGGGGGATTAGGGTTAGGGTTGGAGTTCCAGACTTCCGGGACCCCTACCGTTGGTCTGATCCTGTCACCAGGCCTCCCCTGAGCTCCGCCGCAGGCCGAGACGTGAGGTCAGCCCTAACCCAGCCTCCATCCCAACCCTCGCCCCGTTGCCATTAAGGCTGCCATTGGGGGATTAGGGCTAGGGCTAGGGTTAGGGTTGGAGTTCCAGACTTCCGGGACCCCTACCGTTGGTCTGATCCTGTCACCAGGCCTCCCCTGAGCTCCGCCGCAGAACGAGACGTGAGGTCAGCCCTAACCCAGCCTCCATCCCAACCCTCGCCCCGTTGCCATTAAGGCTGCCATTGGGGGATTAGGGCTAGGGTTAGGGTTGGAGTTCCAGACTTCCGGGACCCCTACCGTTGGTCTGATCCTGTCACCATTCCTCCCCTGACCTCCGCCGCAGAACGAGACGTGAGGTCAGCCCTAACCCAGCCTCCATCCCAACCCTCGCCCCGTTGCCATTAAGGCTGCCATTGGGGGATTAAGGCTAGGGTAGGGCTAGGGTTAGGGTTAGAGTTCCAGACTTCCGGGACCCCTACCGTTGGTCTGATCCTGTCACCAGGCCTCCCCTGAGTTCTGCCGCAGAACGAGACGTGAGGTCAGCCCTAGCCCAGCCCCCATCCCAACCCTCGCCCCGTTGCCATTAAGGCTGCCATTGGGGGGCTAGGGCCAGGGTTAGGGTTAGAGTTCCAGACTTCCGGGACCCCTACCGTTGGTCTGATCCTGTCACCAGGCCTCCCCTGAGCTCCGCCGCAGAACGAGACGTGAGGTCAGCCCTAACCCAGCCTCCATCCCAACCCTCGCCCCGTTGCTATTAAGGCTGCCATTGGGGGGCTAGGGCCAGGGTTAGGGTTGGAGTTCCAGACTTCCGGGACCCCTACCGTTGGTCTGATCCTGTCACCAGAACTCCCCTGAGCTCCGCCGCAGAACGAGACGTGAGGTCAGCCCTAACCCAGCCTCCATCCCAACCCTCGCCCCGTTGCCATTAAGGCTGCCATTGGGGGATTAGGGCTAGGGTTAGGGTTGGAGTTCCAGACTTCCGGGACCCCTACCGTTGGTCTGATCCTGTCACCAGAACTCCCCTGAGCTCCGCCGCAGGCCGAGACGTGAGGTCAGCCCTAGCCCAGCCCCCATCCCAACCCTCGCCCCGTTGCCATTAAGGCTGCCATTGGGGGATTAGGGTTAGGGTTGGAGTTCCAGACTTCCGGGACCCCTACCGTTGGTCTGATCCTGTCACCAGGCCTCCCCTGAGCTCCGCCGCAGGCCGAGACGTGAGGTCAGCCCTAACCCAGCCTCCATCCCAACCCTCGCCCCGTTGCCATTAAGGCTGCCATTGGGGGATTAGGGCTAGGGCTAGGGTTAGGGTTGGAGTTCCAGACTTCCGGGACCCCTACCGTTGGTCTGATCCTGTCACCAGAACTCCCCTGAGCTCCGCCGCAGAACGAGACGTGAGGTCAGCCCTAACCCAGCCTCCATCCCAACCCTCGCCCCGTTGCCATTAAGGCTGCCATTGGGGGATTAGGGCTAGGGTTAGGGTTGGAGTTCCAGACTTCCGGGACCCCTACCGTTGGTCTGATCCTGTCACCAGAACTCCCCTGAGCTCCGCCGCAGGCCGAGACGTGAGGTCAGCCCTAGCCCAGCCCCCATCCCAACCCTCGCCCCGTTGCCATTAAGGCTGCCATTGGGGGATTAGGGTTAGGGTTGGAGTTCCAGACTTCCGGGACCCCTACCGTTGGTCTGATCCTGTCACCAGGCCTCCCCTGAGCTCCGCCGCAGGCCGAGACGTGAGGTCAGCCCTAACCCAGCCTCCATCCCAACCCTCGCCCCGTTGCCATTAAGGCTGCCATTGGGGGATTAGGGCTAGGGCTAGGGTTAGGGTTGGAGTTCCAGACTTCCGGGACCCCTACCGTTGGTCTGATCCTGTCACCAGGCCTCCCCTGAGCTCCGCCGCAGAACGAGACGTGAGGTTAGCCCTAACCCAGCCTCCATCCCAACCCTCGCCCCGTTGCCATTAAGGCTGCCATTGGGGGATTAGGGCTAGGGTTAGGGTTGGAGTTCCAGACTTCCGGGACCCCTACCGTTGGTCTGATCCTGTCACCAGAACTCCCCTGAGCTCCGCCGCAGGCCGAGACGTGAGGTCAGCCCTAGCCCAGCCCCCATCCCAACCCTCGCCCCGTTGCCATTAAGGCTGCCATTGGGGGATTAGGGCTAGGGTAGGGCTAGGGTTAGGGTTGGAGTTCCAGACTTCCGGGACCCCTACCGTTGGTCTGATCCTGTCACCAGGCCTCCCCTGAGCTCCGCCGCAGAACGAGACGTGAGGTCAGCCCTAACCCAGCCTCCATCCCAACCCTCGCCCCGTTGACATTAAGGCTGCCAGTGGGGGATTAGGGTTAGGGTTGGAGTTCCAGACTTCTGGGACCCCTACCGTTGGTCTGATCCTGTCACCAGAACTCCCCTGAGGTCCGCCGCAGGCCGAGACGTGAGGTCAGCCCTAGCCCAGCCCCCATCCCAACCCTCGCCCCGTTGCCATTAAGGCTGCCATTGGGGGATTAGGGCTAGGGTTAGGGTTGGAGTTCAAGACTTCCGGGACCCCTACCGTTGGTCTGATCCTGTCACCAGGCCTTCCCTGAGCTCCGCCGCAGAACGAGACGTGAGGTCAGCCCTAACCCAGCCTCCATCCCAACCCTCGCCCCGTTGCCATTAAGGCTGCCATTGGGGGATTAGGGCTAGGGCTAGGGTTAGGGTTGGAGTTCCAGACTTCCGGGACCCCTACCGTTGGTCTGATCCTGTCACCAGGCCTCCCCTGACCTCCGCCGCAGAACGAGACGTGAGGTCAGCCCTAACCCAGCCTCCATCCCAACCCTCGCCCCGTTGCCATTAAGGCTGCCATTGGGGGATTAGGGCTAGGGTAGGGCTAGGGTTAGGGTTGGAGTTCCAGACTTCCGGGACCCCTACCGTTGGTCTGATCCTGTCACCAGGCCTCCCCTGAGCTCCGCCGCAGAACGAGACGTGAGGTCAGCCCTAACCGAGCCTCCATCCCAACCCTCGCCCCGTTGCCATTAAGGCTGCCATTGGGGGATTAGGGCTAGGGTTAGGGTTAGGGTTGGAGTTCCAGACTTCCGGGACCCCTACCGTTGGTCTGATCCTGTCACCAGAACTCCCCTGAGCTCCGCCGCAGAACGAGACGTGAGGTCAGCCCTAACCCAGCCTCCATCCCAACCCTCGCCCCGTTGCCATTAAGGCTGCCATTGGGGGATTAGGGCTAGGGTTAGGGTTGGAGTTCCAGACTTCCGGGACCCCTACCGTTGGTCTGATCCTGTCACCAGAACTCCCCTGAGCTCCGCCGCAGGCCGAGACGTGAGGTCAGCCCTAACCCAGCCTCCATCCCAACCCTCGCCCCGTTGCCATTAAGGCTGCCATTGGGGGATTAGGGCTAGGGCTAGGGTTAGGGTTGGAGTTCCAGACTTCCGGGACCCCTACCGTTGGTCTGATCCTGTCACCAGAACTCCCCTGAGCTCCGCCGCAGAACGAGACGTGAGGTCAGCCCTAACCCAGCCTCCATCCCAACCCTCGCCCCGTTGCCATTAAGGCTGCCATTGGGGGATTAGGGCTAGGGTTAGGGTTGGAGTTCCAGACTTCTGGGACCCCTACCGTTGGTCTGATCCTGTCACCAGAACTCCCCTGAGCTCCGCCGCAGGCCGAGACGTGAGGTCAGCCCTAGCCCAGCCCCCATCCCAACCCTCGCCCCGTTGCCATTAAGGCTGCCATTGGGGGATTAGGGCTAGGGTTAGGGTTGGAGTTCAAGACTTCCGGGACCCCTACCGTTGGTCTGATCCTGTCACCAGGCCTTCCCTGAGCTCCGCCGCAGAACGAGACGTGAGGTCAGCCCTAACCCAGCCTCCATCCCAACCCTCGCCCCGTTGCCATTAAGGATGCCATTGGGGGATTAGGGCTAGGGCTAGGGTTAGGGTTGGAGTTCCAGACATCCGGGACCCCTACCGTTGGTCTGATCCTGTCACCAGGCCTCCCCTGAGCTCCGCAGCAGGCCGAGACGTGAGGTCAGCCCTAACCCAGCCTCCATCCCAACCCTCGCCCCGTTGCCATTAAGGCTGCCATTGGGGGATTAGGGCTAGGGCTAGGGTTAGGGTTGGAGTTCCAGACTTCCGGGACCCCTACCGTTGGTCTGATCCTGTCACCAGGCCTCCCCTGAGCTCCGCCGCAGAACGAGACGTGAGGTCAGCCCTAGCCCAACCCCATCCCAACCCTCGCCCCGTTGCCATTAAGGCTGCCATTGGGGGATTAGGGCTAGGGCTGGGGTTGGAGTTCCAGACTTCCGGGACCCCTACCGTTGGTCTGATCCTGTCACCAGGCCTCCCCTGAGCTCCGCCGCAGGCCGAGACGTGAGGTCAGCCCTAACCCAGCCTCCATCCCAACCCTCGCCCCGTTGCCATTAAGGCTGCCATTGGGGGATTAGGGCTAGGGTTAGGGTTAGGGTTGGAGTTCCAGACTTTGGGGACCCCTACCGTTGGTCTGATCCTGTCACCAGAACTCCCCTGAGCTCCGCCGCAGAACGAGACGTGAGGTCAGCCCTAACCCAGCCTCCATCCCAACCCTCGCCCCGTTGCCATTAAGGCTGCCATTGGGGGATTAGGGTTAGGGTTGGAGTTCCAGACTTCTGGGACCCCTACCGTTGGTCTGATCCTGTCACCAGGCCTCCCCTGAGCTCCGCCGCAGGCCGAGACGTGAGGTCAGCCCTAACCCAGCCTCCATCCCAACCCTCGCCCCGTTGCCATTAAGGCTGCCATTGGGGGATTAGGGCTAGGGCTAGGGTTAGGGTTGGAGTTCCAGACTTCCGGGACCCCTACCGTTGGTCTGATCCTGTCACCAGGCCTCCCCTGAGCTCCGCCGCAGAACGAGACGTGAGGTCAGCCCTAACCCAGCCTCCATCCCAACCCTCGCCCCGTTGCCATTAAGGCTGCCATTGGGGGATTAGGGCTAGGGTTAGGGTTGGAGTTCCAGACTTCCGGGACCCCTACCGTTGGTCTGATCCTGTCACCAGGCCTCCCCTGAGCTCCGCCGCAGAACGAGACGTGAGGTCAGCCCTAACCCAGCCTCCATCCCAACCCTCGCCCCGTTGCCATTAAGGCTGCCATTGGGGGATTAGGGCTAGGGTTAGGGTTAGGGTTGGAGTTCCAGACTTTGGGGACCCCTACCGTTGGTCTGATCCTGTCACCAGAACTCCCCTGAGCTCCGCCGCAGAACGAGACGTGAGGTCAGCCCTAACCCAGCCTCCATCCCAACCCTCGCCCCGTTGCCATTAAGGCTGCCATTGGGGGATTAGGGTTAGGGTTGGAGTTCCAGACTTCTGGGACCCCTACCGTTGGTCTGATCCTGTCACCAGGCCTCCCCTGAGCTCCGCCGCAGGCCGAGACGTGAGGTCAGCCCTAACCCAGCCTCCATCCCAACCCTCGCCCCGTTGCCATTAAGGCTGCCATTGGGGGATTAGGGCTAGGGCTAGGGTTAGGGTTGGAGTTCCAGACTTCCGGGACCCCTACCGTTGGTCTGATCCTGTCACCAGGCCTCCCCTGAGCTCCGCCGCAGAACGAGACGTGAGGTCAGCCCTAGCCCAGCCCTCATCCCAACCCTCGCCCCGTTGCCATTAAGGCTGCCATTGGGGGGCTAGGGCCAGGGTTAGGGTTGGAGTTCAAGACTTCCGGGACCCCTACCGTTGGTCTGATCCTGTCACCAGGCCTTCCCTGAGCTCCGCCGCAGAACGAGACGTGAGGTCAGCCCTAACCCAGCCTCCATCCCAACCCTCGCCCCGTTGCCATTAAGGCTGCCATTGGGGGATTAGGGCTAGGGCTAGGGTTGGAGTTCCAGACTTCCGGGACCCCTACCGTTGGTCTGATCCTGTCACCAGGCCTCCCCTGAGCTCCGCCGCAGAACGAGACGTGAGGTCAGCCCTAGCCCAGCCCCCATCCCAACCCTCGCCCCGTTGCCATTAAGGCTGCCATTGGGGGATTAGGGCTAGGGCTGGGGTTGGAGTTCCAGACTTCCGGGACCCCTACCGTTGGTCTGATCCTGTCACCAGGCCTCCCCTGAGCTCCGCCGCAGGCCGAGACGTGAGGTCAGCCCTAACCCAGCCTCCATCCCAACCCTCGCCCCGTTGCCATTAAGGCTGCCATTGGGGGATTAGGGCTAGGGTTAGGGTTAGGGTTGGAGTTCCAGACTTTGGGGACCCCTACCGTTGGTCTGATCCTGTCACCAGAACTCCCCTGAGCTCCGCCGCAGAACGAGACGTGAGGTCAGCCCTAACCCAGCCTCCATCCCAACCCTCGCCCCGTTGCCATTAAGGCTGCCATTGGGGGATTAGGGTTAGGGTTGGAGTTCCAGACTTCTGGGACCCCTACCGTTGGTCTGATCCTGTCACCAGGCCTCCCCTGAGCTCCGCCGCAGGCCGAGACGTGAGGTCAGCCCTAACCCAGCCTCCATCCCAACCCTCGCCCCGTTGCCATTAAGGCTGCCATTGGGGGATTAGGGCTAGGGCTAGGGTTAGGGTTGGAGTTCCAGACTTCCGGGACCCCTACCGTTGGTCTGATCCTGTCACCAGGCCTCCCCTGAGCTCCGCCGCAGAACGAGACGTGAGGTCAGCCCTAGCCCAACCCCATCCCAACCCTCGCCCCGTTGCCATTAAGGCTGCCATTGGGGGATTAGGGCTAGGGCTGGGGTTGGAGTTCCAGACTTCCGGGACCCCTACCGTTGGTCTGATCCTGTCACCAGGCCTCCCCTGAGCTCCGCCGCAGGCCGAGACGTGAGGTCAGCCCTAACCCAGCCTCCATCCCAACCCTCGCCCCGTTGCCATTAAGGCTGCCATTGGGGGATTAGGGCTAGGGTTAGGGTTAGGGTTGGAGTTCCAGACTTTGGGGACCCCTACCGTTGGTCTGATCCTGTCACCAGAACTCCCCTGAGCTCCGCCGCAGAACGAGACGTGAGGTCAGCCCTAACCCAGCCTCCATCCCAACCCTCGCCCCGTTGCCATTAAGGCTGCCATTGGGGGATTAGGGTTAGGGTTGGAGTTCCAGACTTCTGGGACCCCTACCGTTGGTCTGATCCTGTCACCAGGCCTCCCCTGAGCTCCGCCGCAGGCCGAGACGTGAGGTCAGCCCTAACCCAGCCTCCATCCCAACCCTCGCCCCGTTGCCATTAAGGCTGCCATTGGGGGATTAGGGCTAGGGCTAGGGTTAGGGTTGGAGTTCCAGACTTCCGGGACCCCTACCGTTGGTCTGATCCTGTCACCAGGCCTCCCCTGAGCTCCGCCGCAGAACGAGACGTGAGGTCAGCCCTAACCCAGCCTCCATCCCAACCCTCGCCCCGTTGCCATTAAGGCTGCCATTGGGGGATTAGGGCTAGGGTTAGGGTTGGAGTTCCAGACTTCCGGGACCCCTACCGTTGGTCTGATCCTGTCACCAGGCCTCCCCTGAGCTCCGCCGCAGAACGAGACGTGAGGTCAGCCCTAACCCAGCCTCCATCCCAACCCTCGCCCCGTTGCCATTAAGGCTGCCATTGGGGGATTAGGGCTAGGGTTAGGGTTAGGGTTGGAGTTCCAGACTTTGGGGACCCCTACCGTTGGTCTGATCCTGTCACCAGAACTCCCCTGAGCTCCGCCGCAGAACGAGACGTGAGGTCAGCCCTAACCCAGCCTCCATCCCAACCCTCGCCCCGTTGCCATTAAGGCTGCCATTGGGGGATTAGGGTTAGGGTTGGAGTTCCAGACTTCTGGGACCCCTACCGTTGGTCTGATCCTGTCACCAGGCCTCCCCTGAGCTCCGCCGCAGGCCGAGACGTGAGGTCAGCCCTAACCCAGCCTCCATCCCAACCCTCGCCCCGTTGCCATTAAGGCTGCCATTGGGGGATTAGGGCTAGGGCTAGGGTTAGGGTTGGAGTTCCAGACTTCCGGGACCCCTACCGTTGGTCTGATCCTGTCACCAGGCCTCCCCTGAGCTCCGCCGCAGAACGAGACGTGAGGTCAGCCCTAGCCCAGCCCTCATCCCAACCCTCGCCCCGTTGCCATTAAGGCTGCCATTGGGGGGCTAGGGCCAGGGTTAGGGTTGGAGTTCAAGACTTCCGGGACCCCTACCGTTGGTCTGATCCTGTCACCAGGCCTTCCCTGAGCTCCGCCGCAGAACGAGACGTGAGGTCAGCCCTAACCCAGCCTCCATCCCAACCCTCGCCCCGTTGCCATTAAGGCTGCCATTGGGGGATTAGGGCTAGGGCTAGGGTTGGAGTTCCAGACTTCCGGGACCCCTACCGTTGGTCTGATCCTGTCACCAGAACTCCCCTGAACTCCGCCGCAGGCCGAGACGTGAGGTCAGCCCTAACCCAGCCTCCATCCCAACCCTCGCCCCGTTGCCATTAAGGCTGCCATTGGGGGATTAGGGCTAGGGCTAGCGTTGGAGTTCCAGACTTCCGGGACCCCTACCGTTGGTCTGATCCTGTCACCAGGCCTCCCCTGAGCTCCGCCGCAGAACGAGACGTGAGGTCAGCCCTAACCCAGCCTCCATCCCAACCCTCGCCCCGTTGCCATTAAGGCTGCCATTGGGGGATTAGGGCTAGGGCTAGCGTTAGGGTTGGAGTTCCAGACTTCCGGGACCCCTACCGTTTGTCTGATCCTGTCACCAGAACTCCCCTGAGCTCCGCCGCAGAACGAGACGTGAGGTCAGCCCTAACCCAGCCTCCATCCCAACCCTCGCCCCGTTGCCATTAAGGCTGCCATTGGGGGATTAGGGCTAGGGTTAGGGTTGGAGTTCAAGACTTCCGGGACCCCTACCGTTGGTCTGATCCTGTCACCAGGCCTCCCCTGACCTCCGCCGCAGAACGAGACGTGAGGTCAGCCCTAACCCAGCCTCCATCCCAACCCTCGCCCCGTTGCCATTAAGGCTGCCATTGGGGGATTAGGGCTAGGGTTAGGATTGGAGTTCCAGACTTCCGGGACCCCTACCGTTGGTCTGATCCTGTCACCAGAACTCCCCTGAGGTCCGCCGCAGGCCGAGACGTGAGGTCAGCCCCAGCCCAGCCCCCATCCCAACCCTCGCCCCGTTGCCATTAAGGCTGCCATTGGGGGATTAGGGCTAGGGCTAGCGTTGGAGTTCCAGACTTCCGGGACCCCTACCATTGGTCTGATCCTGTCACCAGGCCTCCCCTGAGCTCCGCCGCAGAACGAGACGTGAGGTCAGCCCTAACCCAGCCCCCATCCCAACCCTCGCCCCGTTGCCATTAAGGCTGCCATTGGGGGATTAGGGCTAGGGCTAGGGTTAGGGTTGGAGTTCCAGACTTCCGGGACCCCTACCGTTGGTCTGATCCTGTCACCAGGCCTCCCCTGAGCTCCGCCGCAGAACGAGACGTGAGGTCAGCCCTAACCCATCTTCCATCCCAACCCTCGCCCCGTTGCCATTAAGGCTGCCATTGGGGGATTAGGGCTAGGGCTGGGGTTGGAGTTCCAGACTTCCGGGACCCCTACCGTTGGTCTGATCCTGTCACCAGGCCTCCCCTGAGCTCCGCCGCAGAACGAGACGTGAGGTCAGCCCTAGCCCAGCCCCCACCCCAACCCTCGACCCGTTGCCATTAAGGCTGCCATAGGGGGATTAGGGCTAGGGTTAGCGTTGGAGTTCCAGACCTCCGGGACCTCTACCGTTGGTCTGATCCTGTCACCAGGCCTCCCCTGAGCTCCGCCGCAGGCCGAGACGTGAGGTCAGCCCTAGCCCAGCCCTCATCCCAACCCTCGCCCCGTTGCCATTAAGGCTGCCATTGGGGGGCTAGGGCCAGGGTTAGGGTTGGAGTTCAAGACTTCCGGGACCCCTACCGTTGGTCTGATCCTGTCACCAGGCCTTCCCTGAGCTCCGCCGCAGAACGAGACGTGAGGTCAGCCCTAACCCAGCCTCCATCCCAACCCTCGCCCCGTTGCCATTAAGGCTGCCATTGGGGGATTAGGGCTAGGGCTAGGGTTAGGGTTGGAGTTCCAGACTTCCGGGACCCCTACCGTTGGTCTGATCCTGTCACCAGGCCTCCCCTGACCTCCGCCGCAGAAAGAGACGTGAGGTCAGCCCTAACCCAGCCCCCATCCCAACCCTCGCCCCGTTGCCATTAAGGCTGCCATTGGGGGATTAGGGCTAGGGTTAGGGTTGGAGTTCAAGACTTCCGGGACCCCTACCGTTGGTCTGATCCTGTCACCAGGCCTCCCCTGAGCTCCGCCGCAGGCCGAGACGTGAGGTCAGCCCTAGCCCAGCCCCCATCCCAACCCTCGCCCCGTTGCCATTAAGGCTGCCATTGGGGGATTAGGGCTAGGGCTGGAGTTCCAGACTTCCGGGACCCCTACCGTTGGTCTGATCCTGTCACCAGGCCTCCCCTGACCTCCGCCGCAGAACGAGACGTGAGGTCAGCCCTAACCCAGCCTCCATCCCAACCCTCGCCCCGTTGCCATTAAGGCTGCCATTGGGGGATTAGGGCTAGGGTTAGGATTGGAATTCCAGACTTCCGGGACCCCTACCGTTGGTCTGATCCTGTCACCAGGCCTCCCCTGAGCTCCGCCGCAGAACGAGACGTGAGGTCAGCCCTAGCCCAGCCCCCATCCCAACCCTCGCCCCGTTGCCATTAAGGCTGCCATTGGGGGATTAGGGCTAGGGCTGGGGTTGGAGTTCCAGACTTCCGGGACCCCTACCGTTGGTCTGATCCTGTCACCAGGCCTCCCCTGAGCTCCGCCGCAGGCCGAGACGTGAGGTCAGCCCTAACCCAGCCTCCATCCCAACCCTCGCCCCGTTGCCATTAAGGCTGCCATTGGGGGATTAGGGCTAGGGTTAGGGTTAGGGTTGGAGTTCCAGACTTCCGGGACCCCTACCGTTGGTCTGATCCTGTCACCAGAACTCCCCTGAGCTCCGCCTTAGAACGAGACGTGAGGTCAGCCCTAACCCATCTTCCATCCCAACCCTCGCCCCGTTGCCATTAAGGATGCCATTGGGGGATTAGGGCTAGGGCTAGGGTTAGGGTTGGAGTTCCAGACATCCGGGACCCCTACCGTTGGTCTGATCCTGTCACCAGGCCTCCCCTGAGCTCCGCCGCAGGCCGAGACGTGAGGTCAGCCCTAGCCCAGCCCCCATCCCAACCCTCGCCCCGTTGCCATTAAGGCTGCCATTGGGGGATTAGGGCTAGGGTTAGGGTTGGAGTTCAAGACTTCCGGGACCCCTACCGTTGGTCTGATCCTGTCACCAGGCCTTCCCTGAGCTCCGCCTTAGAACGAGACGTGAGGTCAGCCCTAACCCATCTTCCATCCCAACCCTCGCCCCGTTGCCATTAAGGCTGCCATTGGGGGATTAGGGCTAGGGCTAGCGTTGGAGTTCCAGACTTCCGGGACCCCTACCGTTGGTCTGATCCTGTCACCAGGCCTCCCCTGAGCTCCGCCGCAGAACGAGACGTGAGGTCAGCCCTAACCCAGCCTCCATCCCAACCCTCGCCCCGTTGCCATTAAGGCTGCCATTGGGGGATTAGGGCTAGGGCTGGAGTTCCAGACTTCCGGGACCCCTACCGTTGGTCTGATCCTGTCACCAGGCCTCCCCTGACCTCCGCCGCAGAACGAGACGTGAGGTCAGCCCTAACCCAGCCTCCATCCCAACCCTCGCCCCGTTGCCATTAAGGCTGCCATTGGGGGATTAGGGCTAGGGTTAGGATTGGAGTTCCAGACTTCCGGGACCCCTACCGTTGGTCTGATCCTGTCACCAGGCCTCCCCTGAGCTCCGCCGCAGAACGAGACGTGAGGTCAGCCCTAGCCCAGCCCCCATCCCAACCCTCGCCCCGTTGCCATTAAGGCTGCCATTGGGGGGCTAGGGCCAGGGTTAGGGTTGGAGTTCCAGACTTCCGGGACCCCTACCGTTGGTCTGATCCTGTCACCAGAACTCCCCTGAGGTCCGCCGCAGGCCGAGACGTGAGGTCAGCCCCAGCCCAGCCCCCATCCCAACCCTCGCCCCGTTGCCATTAAGGCTGCCATTGGGGGATTAGGGCTAGGGCTAGCGTTGGAGTTCCAGACTTCCGGGACCCCTACCATTGGTCTGATCCTGTCACCAGGCCTCCCCTGAGCTCCGCCGCAGAACGAGACGTGAGGTCAGCCCTAACCCAGCCCCCATCCCAACCCTCGCCCCGTTGCCATTAAGGCTGCCATTGGGGGATTAGGGCTAGGGCTAGGGTTAGGGTTGGAGTTCCAGACTTCCGGGACCCCTACCGTTGGTCTGATCCTGTCACCAGGCCTCCCCTGAGCTCCGCCGCAGAACGAGACGTGAGGTCAGCCCTAACCCAGCCTCCATCCCAACCCTCGCCCCGTTGCCATTAAGGCTGCCATTGGGGGATTAGGGCTAGGGCTAGGGTTAGGGTTGGAGTTCCAGACTTCCGGGACCCCTACCGTTGGTCTGATCCTGTCACCAGGCCTCCCCTGAGCTCCGCCGCAGAACGAGACGTGAGGTCAGCCCTAACCCAGCCTCCATCCGAACCCTCGCCCCGTTGCCATTAAGGCTGCCAATGGGGGATTAGGGTTAGGGTTGGAGTTCCAGACTTCCGGGACCCCTACCGTTGGTCTGATCCTGTCACCAGGCCTCCCCTGAGCTCCGCCGCAGAACGAGACGTGAGGTCAGCCCTAACCCAGCCCCCATCCCAACCCTCGCCCCGTTGCCATTAAGGCTGCCATTGGGGGATTAGGGCTAGGGCTAGGGTTAGGGTTGGAGTTCCAGACTTCCGGGACCCCTACCGTTGGTCTGATCCTGTCACCAGGCCTCCCCTGAGCTCTGCCGCAGAACGAGACGTGAGGTCAGCCCTAACCCAGCCCCCATCCCAACCTTCGCCCCGTTGCCATTAAGGCTTCCATTGGGGGATTAGGGCTAGGGCTGGAGTTCCAGACTTCCGGGACCCCTACCGTTGGTCTGATCCTGTCACCAGGCCTCCCCTGAGCTCCGCCGCAGAACGAGACGTGAGGTCAGCCCTAGCCCAGCCCCCATCCCAACCCTCGCCCCGTTGCCATTAAGGCTGCCATTGGGGGATTAGGGCTAGGGCTAGCGTTGGAGTTCCAGACTTCCGGGACCCCTACCGTTGGTCTGATCCTGTCACCAGGCCTCCCCTGAGCTCCGCCGCAGAACGAGACGTGAGGTCAGCCCTAACCCAGCCTCCATCCCAACCCTCGCCCCGTTGCCATTAAGGCTGCCATTGGGGGATTAGGGCTAGGGCTGGAGTTCCAGACTTCCGGGACCCCTACCGTTGGTCTGATCCTGTCACCAGGCCTCCCCTGACCTCCGCCGCAGAACGAGACGTGAGGTCAGCCCTAACCCAGCCTCCATCCCAACCCTCGCCCCGTTGCCATTAAGGCTGCCATTGGGGGATTAGGGCTAGGGTTAGGATTGGAGTTCCAGACTTCCGGGACCCCTACCGTTGGTCTGATCCTGTCACCAGGCCTCCCCTGAGCTCCGCCGCAGAACGAGACGTGAGGTCAGCCCTAGCCCAGCCCCCATCCCAACACTCGCCCCGTTGCCATTAAGGCTGCCATTGGGGGGCTAGGGCCAGGGTTAGGGTTGGAGTTCCAGACTTCCGGGACCCCTACCGTTGGTCTGATCCTGTCACCAGAACTCCCCTGAGGTCCGCCGCAGGCCGAGACGTGAGGTCAGCCCCAGCCCAGCCCCCATCCCAACCCTCGCCCCGTTGCCATTAAGGCTGCCATTGGGGGATTAGGGCTAAGGCTAGCGTTGGAGTTCCAGACTTCCGGGACCCCTACCATTGGTCTGATCCTGTCACCAGGCCTCCCCTGAGCTCCGCCGCAGAACGAGACGTGAGGTCAGCCCTAACCCAGCCCCCATCCCAACCCTCGCCCCGTTGCCATTAAGGCTGCCATTGGGGGATTAGGGCTAGGGCTAGGGTTAGGGTTGGAGTTCCAGACTTCCGGGACCCCTACCGTTGGTCTGATCCTGTCACCAGGCCTCCCCTGAGCTCCGCCGCAGAACGAGACGTGAGGTCAGCCCTAACCCAGCCTCCATCCCAACCCTCGCCCCGTTGCCATTAAGGCTGCCATTGGGGGATTAGGGCTAGGGCTAGGGTTAGGGTTGGAGTTCCAGACTTCCGGGACCCCTACCGTTGGTCTGATCCTGTCACCAGAACTCCCCTGAGCTCCGCCGCAGGCCGAGACGTGAGGTCAGCCCTAGGCCAGCCCCCATCCCAACCCTCGCCCCGTTGCCATTAAGGCTGCCATTGGGGGATTAGGGCTAGGGTAGGGCTAGGGTTAGGGTTGGAGTTCCAGACTTCCGGGACCCCTACCGTTGGTCTGATCCTGTCACCAGGCCTCCCCTGAGCTCCGCCGCAGAACGAGACGTGAGGTCAGCCCTAACCCAGCCTCCATCCCAACCCTCGCCCCGTTGCCATTAAGGCTGCCATTGGGGGATTAGGGTTAGGGTTGGAGTTCCAGACTTCCGGGACCCCTACCGTTGGTCTGATCCTGTCACCAGGCCTCCCCTGAGCTCCGCCGCAGAACGAGACGTGAGGTCAGCCCTAACCCAGCCCCCATCCCAACCTTCGCCCCGTTGCCATTAAGGCTTCCATTGGGGGATTAGGGCTAGGGCTGGAGTTCCAGACTTCCGGGACCCCTACCGTTGGTCTGATCCTGTCACCAGGCCTCCCCTGAGCTCCGCCGCAGAACGAGACGTGAGGTCAGCCCTAGCCCAGCCCCCATCCCAACCCTCGCCCCGTTGCCATTAAGGCTGCCATTGGGGGATTAGGGCTAGCGTTAGGGTTGGAGTTCCAGACTTCCGGGACCCCTACCGTTGGTCTGATCCTGTCACCAGGCCTCCCCTGAGCTCCGCCGCAAAACGAGACGTGAGGTCAGCCCTAGCCCAGCCCCCACCCCAACCCTCGACCCGTTGCCATTAAGGCTGCCATAGGGGGATTAGGGCTAGGGTTAGGGTTAGGGTTGGAGTTCCAGACTTCCGGGACCCCTACCGTTGGTCTGATCCTGTCACCAGGCCTCCCCTGAGCTCCGCCGCAGGCCGAGACGTGAGGTCAGCCCTAGGCCAGCCCCCACCCCAACCCTCGACCCGTTGCCATTAAGGCTGCCATAGGGGGATTAGGGCTAGGGTTAGGGTTGGAGTTCCAGACCTCCGGGACCCCTACCGTTGGTCTGATCCTGTCACCAGGCCTCCCCTGAGCTCCGCCGCAGGCCGAGACGTGAGGTCAGCCCTAGCCCAGCCCCCATCCCAACCCTCGCCCCGTTGCCATTAAGGCTGCCATTGGGGGATTAGGGCTAGGGCTGGAGTTCCAGACTTCCGGGACCCCTACCGTTGGTCTGATCCTGTCACCAGGCCTCCCCTGAGCTCCGCCGCAGAACGAGACGTGAGGTCAGCCCTAGCCCAGCCCCCATCCCAACCCTCGCCCCGTTGCCATTAGGCTGCCATTGGGGGATTAGGGCTAGGGCTAGGGCTAGGGTTAGGGTTAGGGTTGGAGTTCCAGACATCCGGGACCCCTACCCTACCGTTGGTCTGATCCTGTCACCAGGCCTCCCCTGAGCTCCGCCGCAGGCCGAGACGTGAGGTCAGCCCTAGCCCAGCCCCCATCCCAACCCTCGCCCCGTTGCCATTAAGGCTGCCATTGGGGGGCTAGGGCTAGGGTTAGGGTTGGAGTTTTAGACTTCCGGGACCCCTACCGTTGGTCTGATCCTGTCACCAGGCCTCCCCTGAGCTCCGCCGCAGGCCGAGACGTGAGGTCAGCCCAATGCCAGCCCCCACCCCAACCCTCGACCCGTTGCCATTAAGGCTGCCATAGGGGGATTAGGGCTAGGGTTAGGGTTGGAGTTCCAGACCTCCGGGACCCCTACCGTTGGTCTGATCCTGTCACCAGGCCTCCCCTGAGCTCCGCCGCAGGCCGAGACGTGAGGTCAGCCCTAGCCCAGCCCCCATCCCAACCCTCGCCCCGTTGCCATTAAGGCTGCCATTGGGGGATTACGGCTAGGGCTGGAGTTCCAGACTTCCGGGACCCCTACCGTTGGTCTGATCCTGTCACCAGGCCTCCCCTGAGCTCCGCCGCAGAACGAGACGTGAGGTCAGCCCTAGCCCAGCCCCCATCCCAACCCTCGCCCCGTTGCCATTAAGGCTGCCATTGGGGGATTAGGGCTAGCGTTAGGGTTGGAGTTCCAGACTTCCGGGACCCCTACCGTTGGTCTGATCCTGTCACCAGGCCTCCCCTGAGCTCCGCCCGAAACGAGACGTGAGGTCAGCCCTAGCCCAGCCCCCATCCCAACCCTCGCCCCGTTGCCATGAAGGCTGCCATTGGGGGATTAGGGCTAGGGCTGGAGTTCCAGACTTCCGGGACCCCTACCGTTGGTCTGATCCTGTCACCAGGCCTCCCCTGAGCTCCGCCGCAGAACGAGACGTGAGGTCAGCCCTAGCCCAGCCCCCATCCCAACCCTCGCCCCGTTGCCATTAAGGCTGCCATTGGGGGATTAGGGCTAGCGTTAGGGTTGGAGTTCCAGACTTCCGGGACCCCTACCGTTGGTCTGATCCTGTCACCAGGCCTCCCCTGAGCTCCGCCGCAAAACGAGACGTGAGGTCAGCCCTAGCCCAGCCCCCACCCCAACCCTCGACCCGTTGCCATTAAGGCTGCCATAGGGGGATTAGGGCTAGGGTTAGGGTTAGGGTTGGAGTTCCAGACTTCCGGGACCCCTACCGTTGGTCTGATCCTGTCACCAGGCCTCCCCTGAGCTCCGCCGCAGGCCGAGACGTGAGGTCAGCCCTAGGCCAGCCCCCACCCCAACCCTCGACCCGTTGCCATTAAGGCTGCCATAGGGGGATTAGGGCTAGGGTTAGGGTTGGAGTTCCAGACCTCCGGGACCCCTACCGTTGGTCTGATCCTGTCACCAGGCCTCCCCTGAGCTCCGCCGCAGGCCGAGACGTGAGGTCAGCCCTAGCCCAGCCCCCATCCCAACCCTCGCCCCGTTGCCATTAAGGCTGCCATTGGGGGATTAGGGCTAGGGCTGGAGTTCCAGACTTCCGGGACCCCTACCGTTGGTCTGATCCTGTCACCAGGCCTCCCCTGAGCTCCGCCGCAGAACGAGACGTGAGGTCAGCCCTAGCCCAGCCCCCATCCCAACCCTCGCCCCGTTGCCATTAAGGCTGCCATTGGGGGATTAGGGCTAGCGTTAGGGTTGGAGTTCCAGACTTCCGGGACCCCTACCGTTGGTCTGATCCTGTCACCAGGCCTCCCCTGAGGTCCGCCGCAGGCCGAGACGTGAGGTCAGCCCTAGCCCAGCCCCCATCCCAACCCTCGCCCCGTTGCCATTAAGGCTGCCATTGGGGGATTAGGGCTAGGGCTAGGGCTAGGGCTGGGGTTAGGGTTGGAGTTCCAGACATCCGGGACCCCTACCCTACCGTTGGTCTGATCCTGTCACCAGGCCTCCCCTGAGCTCCGCCGCAGGCCGAGACGTGAGGTCAGCCCTAGCCCAGCCCCCATCCCAACCCTCGCCCCGTTACCATTAAGGCTGCCATTGGGGGGCTAGGGCTAGGGTTAGGTTTGGAGTTTTAGACTTCCGGGACCCCTACCGTTGGTCTGATCCTGTCACCAGGCCTCCCCTGAGCTCCGCCGCAGGCCGAGACGTGAGGTCAGCCCTAGCCCAGCCCCCACCCCAACCCTCGACCCGTTGCCATTAAGGCTGCCATAGGGGGATTAGGGCTAGGGTTAGGGTTAGGGTTGGAGTTCCAGACTTCCGGGACCCCTACCGTTGGTCTGATCCTGTCACCAGGCCTCCCCTGAGCTCCGCCGCAGGCCGAGACGTGAGGTCAGCCCTAGGCCAGCCCCCACCCCAACCCTCGACCCGTTGCCATTAAGGCTGCCATAGGGGGATTAGGGCTAGGGTTAGGGTTGGAGTTCCAGACCTCCGGGACCCCTACCGTTGGTCTGATCCTGTCACCAGGCCTCCCCTGAGCTCCGCCGCAGGCCGAGACGTGAGGTCAGCCCTAGCCCAGCCCCCATCCCAACCCTCGCCCCGTTGCCATTAAGGCTGCCATTGGGGGATTAGGGCTAGGGCTGGAGTTCCAGACTTCCGGGACCCCTACCGTTGGTCTGATCCTGTCACCAGGCCTCCCCTGAGCTCCGCCGCAGAACGAGACGTGAGGTCAGCCCTAGCCCAGCCCCCATCCCAACCCTCGCCCCGTTGCCATTAAGGCTGCCATTGGGGGATTAGGGCTAGCGTTAGGGTTGGAGTTCCAGACTTCCGGGACCCCTACCGTTGGTCTGATCCTGTCACCAGGCCTCCCCTGAGCTCCGCCGCAAAACGAGACGTGAGGTCAGCCCTAGCCCAGCCCCCACCCCAACCCTCGACCCGTTGCCATTAAGGCTGCCATAGGGGGATTAGGGCTAGGGTTAGGGTTAGGGTTGGAGTTCCAGACTTCCGGGACCCCTACCGTTGGTCTGATCCTGTCACCAGGCCTCCCCTGAGCTCCGCCGCAGGCCGAGACGTGAGGTCAGCCCTAGCCCAGCCCCCATCCCAAACCTCGCCCCGTTGCCATTAAGGCTGCCATTGGGGGATTAGGGCTAGGGCTGGAGTTCCAGACTTCCGGGACCCCTACCGTTGGTCTGATCCTGTCACCAGGCCTCCCCTGAGCTCCGCCGCAGAACGAGACGTGAGGTCAGCCCTAGCCCAGCCCCCATCCCAACCCTCGCCCCGTTGCCATTAAGGCTGCCATTGGGGGATTAGGGCTAGCGTTAGGGTTGGAGTTCCAGACTTCCGGGACCCCTACCGTTGGTCTGATCCTGTCACCAGGCCTCCCCTGAGCTCCGCCGCAAAACGAGACGTGAGGTCAGCCCTAGCCCAGCCCCCACCCCAACCCTCGACCCGTTGCCATTAAGGCTGCCATAGGGGGATTAGGGCTAGGGTTAGGGTTAGGGTTGGAGTTCCAGACTTCCGGGACCCCTACCGTTGGTCTGATCCTGTCACCAGGCCTCCCCTGAGCTCCGCCGCAGGCCGAGACGTGAGGTCAGCCCTAGCCCAGCCCCCATCCCAAACCTCGCCCCGTTGCCATTAAGGCTGCCATTGGGGGATTAGGGCTAGGGCTGGAGTTCCAGACTTCCGGGACCCCTACCGTTGGTCTGATCCTGTCACCAGGCCTCCCCTGAGCTCCGCCGCAGAACGAGACGTGAGGTCAGCCCTAGCCCAGCCCCCATCCCAACCCTCGCCCCGTTGCCATTAAGGCTGCCATTGGGGGATTAGGGCTAGCGTTAGGGTTGGAGTTCCAGACTTCCGGGACCCCTACCGTTGGTCTGATCCTGTCACCAGGCCTCCCCTGAGGTCCGCCGCAGGCCGAGACGTGAGGTCAGCCCTAGCCCAGCCCCCATCCCAACCCTCGCCCCGTTGCCATTAAGGCTGCCATTGGGGGATTAGGGCTAGGGCTAGGGCTAGGGCTGGGGTTAGGGTTGGAGTTCCAGACATCCGGGACCCCTACCCTACCGTTGGTCTGATCCTGTCACCAGGCCTCCCCTGAGCTCCGCCGCAGGCCGAGACGTGAGGTCAGCCCTAGCCCAGCCCCCATCCCAACCCTCGCCCCGTTGCCATTAAGGCTGCCATTGGGGGGCTAGGGCTAGGGTTAGGTTTGGAGTTTTAGACTTCCGGGACCCCTACCGTTGGTCTGATCCTGTCACCAGGCCTCCCCTGAGCTCCGCCGCAGGCCGAGACGTGAGGTCAGCCCTAGCCCAGCCCCCACCCCAACCCTCGACCCGTTGCCATTAAGGCTGCCATAGGGGGATTAGGGCTAGGGTTAGGGTTAGGGTTGGAGTTCCAGACTTCCGGGACCCCTACCGTTGGTCTGATCCTGTCACCAGGCCTCCCCTGAGCTCCGCCGCAGGCCGAGACGTGAGGTCAGCCCTAGGCCAGCCCCCACCCCAACCCTCGACCAGTTGCCATTAAGGCTGCCATAGGGGGATTAGGGCTAGGGTTAGGGTTGGAGTTCCAGACCTCCGGGACCCCTACCGTTGGTCTGATCCTGTCACCAGGCCTCCCCTGAGCTCCGCCGCAGGCCGAGACGTGAGGTCAGCCCTAGCCCAGCCCCCATCCCAACCCTCGCCCCGTTGCCATTAAGGCTGCCATTGGGGGATTAGGGCTAGGGCTGGAGTTCCAGACTTCCGGGACCCCTACCGTTGGTCTGATCCTGTCACCAGGCCTCCCCTGAGCTCCGCCGCAGAACGAGACGTGAGGTCAGCCCTAGCCCAGCCCCCATCCCAACCCTCGCCCCGTTGCCATTAAGGCTGCCATTGGGTGATTAGGGCTAGCGTTAGGGTTGGAGTTCCAGACTTCCGGGACCCCTACCGTTGGTCTGATCCTGTCACCAGGCCTCCCCTGAGCTCCGCCGCAAAACGAGACGTGAGGTCAGCCCTAGCCCAGCCCCCACCCCAACCCTCGACCCGTTGCCATTAAGGCTGCCATAGGGGGATTAGGGCTAGGGTTAGGGTTAGGGTTGGAGTTCCAGACTTCCGGGACCCCTACCGTTGGTCTGATCCTGTCACCAGGCCTCCCCTGAGCTCCGCCGCAGGCCGAGACGTGAGGTCAGCCCTAGGCCAGCCCCCACCCCAACCCTCGACCCGTTGCCATTAAGGCTGCCATAGGGGGATTAGGGCTAGGGTTAGGGTTGGAGTTCCAGACCTCCGGGACCCCTACCGTTGGTCTGATCCTGTCACCAGGCCTCCCCTGAGCTCCGCCGCAGAACGAGACGTGAGGTCAGCCCTAGCCCAGCCCCCATCCCAACCCTCGCCCCGTTGCCATTAAGGCTGCCATTGGGGGATTAGGGCTAGGGCTGGAGTTCCAGACTTCCGGGACCCCTACCGTTGGTCTGATCCTGTCACCAGGCCTCCCCTGAGCTCCGCCGCAGAACGAGACGTGAGGTCAGCCCTAGCCCAGCCCCCATCCCAACCCTCGCCCCGTTGCCATTAAGGCTGCCATTGGGGGGCTAGGGCCAGGGTTAGGGTTGGAGTTCCAGACTTCCGGGACCCCTACCGTTGGTCTGATCCTGTCACCAGGCCTCCCCTGAGCTCCGCCGCAGAACGAGACGTGAGGTCAGCCCTAGCCCAGCCCCCATCCCAACCCTCGCCCCGTTGCCATTAAGGCTGCCATTGGGGGATTAGGGCTAGGGCTAGGGCTAGGGTTGGAGTTCCAGACTTCCGGGACCCCTACCGTTGGTCTGATCCTGTCACCAGGCCTCCCCTGAGGTCCGCCGCAGGCCAAGACGTGAGGTCAGCCCTAGCCCAGCCCCCATCCCAACCCTCGCCCCGTTGCCATTAAGGCTGCCATTGGGGGATTAGGGCTAGGGCTAGGGCTAGGGCTGGGGTTAGGGTTGGAGTTCCAGACATCCGGGACCCCTACCCTACCGTTGGTCTGATCCTGTCACCAGGCCTCCCCTGAGCTCCACCGCAGGCCGAGACGTGAGGTCAGCCCTAGCCCAGCCCCCATCCCAACCCTCGCCCCGTTGCCATTAAGGCTGCCATTGGGGGGCTAGGGCCAGGGTTAGGGTTGGAGTTCCAGACTTCCGGGACCCCTACCGTTGGTCTGATCCTGTCACCAGGCCTCCCCTGAGCTCCGCCGCAGGCCGAGACGTGAGGTCAGCCCTAGCCCAGCCCCCATCCCAACCCTCGCCCCGTTGCCATTAAGGCTGCCATTGGGGGGCTAGGGCTAGGGTTAGGGTTGGAGTTTTAGACTTCCGGGACCCCTACCGTTGGTCTGATCCTGTCACCAGGCCTCCCCTGAGCTCCGCCGCAGGCCGAGACGTGAGGTCATCCCTAGCCCAGCCCCCACCCCAACCCTCGACCCGTTGCCATTAAGGCTGCCATAGGGGGATTAGGATTAGGGTTAGGGTTGGAGTTCCAGACTTCCGGGACCCCTACCGTTGGTCTGATCCTGTCACCAGGCCTCCCCTGAGCTCCGCCGCAGGCCGAGACTTGAGGTCAGCCCTAGCCCAGCCCCCATCCCAACCCTCGCCCCGTTGCCATTAAGGCTGCAATTGGGGGGCTAGGGCCAGGGTTAGGGTTGGAGTTCCAGACTTCCGGGACCCCAACCGTTGGTCTGATCCTGTCACCAGAACTCCCCTGAGGTCCGCCGCAGAACGAGACGTGAGGTCAGCCCTAGCCCAGCCCCCATCCCAACCCTCGCCCCGTTGCCATTAAGGCTGCCATTGGGGGATTAGGGCTAGGGCTAGGGTTAGGGTTGGAGTTCCAGACATCCGGGACCCCTACCGTTGGTCTGATCCTGTCACCAGGCCTCCCCTGAGCTCCGCCGCAGAACGACACGTGAGGTCAGCCTTAGCCCAGCCCCCATCCCAACCCTCGCCCCGTTGCCATTAAGGCTGCCATTGGGGGGCTAGGGCCAGGGTTAGGGTTGGAGTTCCAGACTTCCGGGACCCCTACCGTTGGTCTGATCCTGTCACCAGAACTCCCCTGAGGTCCGCCGCAGAACGAGACGTGAGGTCAGCCCTAGCCCAGCCCCCATCCCAACCCTCGCCCCGTTGCCATTAAGGCTGCCATTGGGGGATTAGGGCTAGGGCTAGGGTTAGGGTTGGAGTTCCAGACATCCGGGACCCCTACCGTTGGTCTGATCCTGTCACCAGGCCTCCCCTGAGCTTCGCCGCAGAACGACACGTGAGGTCAGCCTTAGCCCAGCCCCCATCCCAACCCTCGCCCCGTTGCCATTAAGGCTGCCATTGGCGGGCTAGGTCCAGGGTTAGGGTTGGAGTTCCAGACTTCCGGGACCCCTACCGTTGGTCTGATCCTGTCACCAGAACTCCCCTGAGGTCCACCGCAGGCCGAGACGTGAGGTCAGCCCTAGCCCAGCCCCCATCCCAACCCTCGCCCCGTTGTCATTAAGGCTGCCATTGGGGGATTAGGGTTAGGGTTGGAGTTCCAGACTTCCGGGACCCCTACCGTTGGTCTGATCCTGTCACCAGGCCTCCCCTGAGCTCCGCCGCAGAACGAGACGTGAGGTCAGCCCTAACCCAGCCCCCATCCCAACCCTCGCCCCGTTGCCATTAAGGCTGCCATTGGGGGGCTAGGGCCAGGGTTAGGGTTGGAGTTCCAGACTTCCGGGACCCCTACCGTTGGTCTGATCCTGTCACCAGAACTCCCCTGAGGTCCGCCGCAGGCCGAGACGTGAGGTCAGCCCTAGCCCAGCCCCCATCCCAACCCTCGCCCCGTTGCCATTAAGGCTGCCATTGGGGGATTAGGGTTAGGGTTGGAGTTCCAGACTTCCGGGACCCCTAACGTTGGTCTGATCCTGTCACCAGAACTCCCCTGAGGTCCGCCGCAGAACGAGACGTGAGGTCAGCCCTAGCCCAGCCCCCATCCCAACCCTCGCCCCGTTGCCATTAAGGCTGCCATTGGGGGATTAGGGTTAGGGTTGGAGTTCCAGACTTCCGGGACCCCTACCGTTGGTCTGATCCTGTCACCAGAACTCCCCTGAGGTCCGCCGCAGAACGAGACGTGAGGTCAGCCCTAGCCCAGCCCCCATCCCAACCCTCGCCCCGTTGCCATTAAGGCTGCCATTGGGGGATTAGGGCTAGGGCTAGGGTTAGGGTTGGAGTTCCAGACATCCGGGACCCCTACCGTTGGTCTGATCCTGTCACCAGGCCTCCCCTGAGCTCCGCCGCAGAACGACACGTGAGGTCAGCCTTAGCCCAGCCCCCATCCCAACCCTCGCCCCGTTGCCATTAAGGCTGCCATTGGGGGGCTAGGTCCAGGGTTAGGGTTGGAGTTCCAGACTTCCGGGACCCCTACCGTTGGTCTGATCCTGTCACCAGAACTCCCCTGAGGTCCACCGCAGGCCGAGACGTGAGGTCAGCCCTAGCCCAGCCCCCATCCCAACCCTCGCCCCGTTGCCATTAAGGCTGCCATTGGGGGATTAGGGTTAGGGTTGGAGTTCCAGACTTCCGGGACCCCTACCGTTGGTCTGATCCTGTCACCAGGCCTCCCCTGAGCTCCGCCGCAGAACGAGACGTGAGGTCAGCCCTAGCTCAGCCCCCATCCCAACCCTCGCCCTGTTGCCATTAAGGCTGCCATTGGGGGGCTAGGGCCAGGGTTAGGGTTGGAGTTCCAGACTTCCGGGACCCCTACCGTTGGTCTGATCCTGTCACCAGGCCTCCCCTGAGCTCCGCCGCAGGCCGAGACGTGAGGTCAGCCCTAGCCCAGCCCCCATCCCAACCCTCGCCCCGTTGCCATTAAGGCTGCCATTGGGGGATTAGGGCTAGGGCTAGGGTTAGGGTTGGAGTTCCAGACTTCCGGGACCCCTACCGTTGGTCTGATCCTGTCACCAGGCCTCCCCTGAGCTCCGCCGCAGGCCGAGACGTGAGGTCAGCCCTAGCCCAGCCCCCATCCCAACCCTCGCCCCGTTGCCATTAAGGCTGCCATTGGGGGGCTAGGGCCAGGGTTAGGGTTGGAGTTCCAGACTTCCGGGACCCCTACCGTTGGTCTGATCCTGTCACCAGGCCTCCCCTGAGCTCCGCCGCAGGCCGAGACGTGAGGTCAGCCCTAGCCCAGCCCCCATCCCAACCCTCGCCCCGTTGCCATTAAGGCTGCCATTGGGGGATTAGGGCTAGGGCTAGCGTTAGGGTTGGAGTTCCAGACTTCCGGGACCCCTACCGTTGGTCTGATCCTGTCACCAGGCCTCCCCTGAGCTCCGCCGCAGAACGAGACGTGAGGTCAGCCCTAGCTCAGCCCCCATGCCAACCCTCGCCCTGTTGCCATTAAGGCTGCCATTGGGGGGCTAGGGCCAGGGTTAGGGTTGGAGTTCCAGACTTCCGGGACCCCTACCGTTGGTCTGATCCTGTCACCAGGCCTCCCCTGAGCTCCGCCGCAGAACGAGACGTGAGGTCAGCCCTAGCCCAGCCCCCATCCCAACCCTCGCCCCGTTGCCATTAAGGCTGCCATTGGGGGGCTAGGGCCAGGGTTAGGGTTGGAGTTCCAGACTTCCGGGACCCCTACCGTTGGTCTGATCCTGTCACCAGGCCTCCCCTGAGCTCCGCCGCAGAACGAGACGTGAGGTCAGCCCTAGCCCAGCCCCCATCCCAACCCTCGCCCCGTTGCCATTAAGGCTGCCATTGGGGGATTAGGGCTAGGGCTAGCGTTAGGGTTGGAGTTCCAGACTTCCGGGACCCCTACCGTTGGTCTGATCCTGTCACCAGGCCTCCCCTGAGCTCCGCCGCAGGCCGAGACGTGAGGTCAGCCCTAGCCCAGCCCCCATCCCAACCCTCGCCCCGTTGCCATTAAGGCTGCCATTGGGGGGCTAGGGCCAGGGTTAGGGTTGGAGTTCCAGACTTCCGGGACCCCTACCGTTGGTCTGATCCTGTCACCAGGCCTCCCCTGAGCTCCGCCGCAGAACGAGACGTGAGGTCAGCCCTAGCTCAGCCCCCATCCCAACCCTCGCCCTGTTGCCATTAAGGCTGCCATTGGGGGGCTAGGGCCAGGGTTAGGGTTGGAGTTCCAGACTTCCGGGACCCCTACCGTTGGTCTGATCCTGTCACCAGGCCTCCCCTGAGCTCCGCCGCAGAACGAGACGTGAGGTCAGCCCTAGCCCAGCCCCCATCCCAACCCTCGCCCCGTTGCCATTAAGGCTGCCATTGGGGGGCTAGGGCCAGGGTTAGGGTTGGAGTTCCAGACTTCCGGGACCCCTACCGTTGGTCTGATCCTGTCACCAGAACTCCCCTGAGGTCCGCCGCAGAACGAGACGTGAGGTCAGCCCTAGCCCAGCCCCCATCCCAACCCTCGCCCCGTTGCCATTAAGGCTGCCATTGGGGGATTAGGGCTAGGGCTAGCGTTAGGGTTGGAGTTCCAGACTTCCGGGACCCCTACCGTTGGTCTGATCCTGTCACCAGGCCTCCCCTGAGCTCCGCCGCAGGCCGAGACGTGAGGTCAGCCCTAGCCCAGCCCCCATCCCAACCCTCGCCCCGTTGCCATTAAGGCTGCCATTGGGGGGCTAGGGCCAGGGTTAGGGTTGGAGTTCCAGACTTCCGGGACCCCTACCGTTGGTCTGATCCTGTCACCAGGCCTCCCCTGAGCTCCGCCGCAGAACGAGACGTGAGGTCAGCCCTAGCCCAGCCCCAATCCCAACCCTCGCCCCGTTGCCATTAAGGCTGCCATTGGGGGGCTAGGGCTAGGGTTAGGGTTGGAGTTCCAGACTTCCGGGACCCCTACCGTTGGTCTGATCCTGTCACCAGAACTCCCCTGAGCTCCGCCGCAGGCCGAGACGTGAGGTCAGCCCTAGCCCAGCCCCCATCCCAACCCTCGCCCCGTTGCCATTAAGGCTGCCATTGGGGGATTAGGGCTAGGGCTAGGGCTAGGGCTGGGGTTAGGGTTGGAGTTCCAGACATCCGGGACCCCTACCCTACCGTTGGTCTGATCCTGTCACCAGGCCTCCCCTGAGCTCCGCCGCAGAACGACACGTGAGGTCAGCCTTAGCCCAGCCCCCATCCCAACCCTCGCCCCGTTGCCATTAAGGCTGCCATTGGGGGGCTAGGTCCAGGGTTAGGGTTGGAGTTCCAGACTTCCGGGACCCCTACCGTTGGTCTGATCCTGTCACCAGAACTCCCCTGAGGTCCACCGCAGGCCGAGACGTGAGGTCAGCCCTAGCCCAGCCCCCATCCCAACCCTCGCCCCGTTGCCATTAAGGCTGCCATTGGGGGATTAGGGTTAGGGTTGGAGTTCCAGACTTCCGGGACCCCTACCGTTGGTCTGATCCTGTCACCAGAACTCCCCTGAGGTCCGCCGCAGAACGAGACGTGAGGTCAGCCCTAGCCCAGCCCCCATCCCAACCCTCGCCCCGTTGCCATTAAGGCTGCCATTGGGGGATTAGGGTTAGGGTTGGAGTTCCAGACTTCCGGGACCCCTACCGTTGGTCTGATCCTGTCACCAGAACTCCCCTGAGCTCCGCCGCAGAACGAGACGTGAGGTCAGCCCTAGCCCAGCCCCCATCCCAACCCTCGCCCCGTTGCCATTAAGGCTGCCATTGGGGGATTAGGGCTAGGGCTAGCGTTAGGGTTGGAGTTCCAGACTTCCGGGACCCCTACCGTTGGTCTGATCCTGTCACCAGGCCTCCCCTGAGCTCCGCCGCAGGCCGAGACGTGAGGTCAGCCCTAGCCCAGCCCCCATCCCAACCCTCGCCCCGTTGCCATTAAGGCTGCCATTGGGGGGCTAGGGCCAGGGTTAGGGTTGGAGTTCCAGACTTCCGGGACCCCTACCGTTGGTCTGATCCTGTCACCAGGCCTCCCCTGAGCTCCGCCGCAGAACGAGACGTGAGGTCAGCCCTAGCTCAGCCCCCATCCCAACCCTCGCCCTGTTGCCATTAAGGCTGCCATTGGGGGGCTAGGGCCAGGGTTAGGGTTGGAGTTCCAGACTTCCGGGACCCCTACCGTTGGTCTGATCCTGTCACCAGGCCTCCCCTGAGCTCCGCCGCAGAACGAGACGTGAGGTCAGCCCTAGCCCAGCCCCCATCCCAACCCTCGCCCCGTTGCCATTAAGGCTGCCATTGGGGGGCTAGGGCCAGGGTTAGGGTTGGAGTTCCAGACTTCCGGGACCCCTACCGTTGGTCTGATCCTGTCACCAGAACTCCCCTGAGGTCCGCCGCAGAACGAGACGTGAGGTCAGCCCTAGCCCAGCCCCCATCCCAACCCTCGCCCCGTTGCCATTAAGGCTGCCATTGGGGGATTAGGGCTAGGGCTAGCGTTAGGGTTGGAGTTCCAGACTTCCGGGACCCCTACCGTTGGTCTGATCCTGTCACCAGGCCTCCCCTGAGCTCCGCCGCAGGCCGAGACGTGAGGTCAGCCCTAGCCCAGCCCCCATCCCAACCCTCGCCCCGTTGCCATTAAGGCTGCCATTGGGGGATTAGGGCTAGGGCTAGGGTTAGGGTTGGAGTTCCAGACTTCCGGGACCCCTACCGTTGGTCTGATCCTGTCACCAGGCCTCCCCTGAGCTCCGCCGCAGGCCGAGACGTGAGGTCAGCCCTAGCCCAGCCCCCATCCCAACCCTCGCCCCGTTGCCATTAAGGCTGCCATTGGGGGGCTAGGGCCAGGGTTAGGGTTGGAGTTCCAGACTTCCGGGACCCCTACCGTTGGTCTGATCCTGTCACCAGGCCTCCCCTGAGCTCCGCCGCAGAACGAGACGTGAGGTCAGCCCTAGCCCAGCCCCCATCCCAACCCTCGCCCCGTTGCCATTAAGGCTGCCATTGGGGGATTAGGGCTAGGGCTAGGGCTAGCGTTAGGGTTGGAGTTCCAGACTTCCGGGACCCCTACCGTTGGTCTGATCCTGTCACCAGGCCTCCCCTGAGCTCCGCCGCAGAACGAGACGTGAGGTCAGCCCTAGCTCAGCCCCCATCCCAACCCTCGCCCTGTTGCCATTAAGGCTGCCATTGGGGGGCTAGGGCCAGGGTTAGGGTTGGAGTTCCAGACTTCCGGGACCCCTACCGTTGGTCTGATCCTGTCACCAGGCCTCCCCTGAGCTCCGCCGCAGAACGAGACGTGAGGTCAGCCCTAGCCCAGCCCCCATCCCAACCCTCGCCCCGTTGCCATTAAGGCTGCCATTGGGGGGCTAGGGCCAGGGTTAGGGTTGGAGTTCCAGACTTCCGGGACCCCTACCGTTGGTCTGATCCTGTCACCAGGCCTCCCCTGAGCTCCGCCGCAGAACGAGACGTGAGGTCAGCCCTAGCCCAGCCCCCATCCCAACCCTCGCCCCGTTGCCATTAAGGCTGCCATTGGGGGATTAGGGCTAGGGCTAGCGTTAGGGTTGAAGTTCCAGACTTCCGGGACCCCTACCGTTGGTCTGATCCTGTCACCAGGCCTCCCCTGAGCTCCGCCGCAGAACGAGACGTGAGGTCAGCCCTAGCTCAGCCCCCATCCCAACCCTCGCCCTGTTGCCATTAAGGCTGCCATTGGGGGGCTAGGGCCAGGGTTAGGGTTGGAGTTCCAGACTTCCGGGACCCCTACCGTTGGTCTGATCCTGTCACCAGGCCTCCCCTGAGCTCCGCCGCAGAACGAGACGTGAGGTCAGCCCTAGCCCAGCCCCCATCCCAACCCTCGCCCCGTTGCCATTAAGGCTGCCATTGGGGGGCTAGGGCTAGGGTTAGGGTTGGAGTTCCAGACTTCCGGGACCCCTACCGTTGGTCTGATCCTGTCACCAGGCCTCCCCTGAGCTCCGCCGCAGAACGAGACGTGAGGTCAGCCCTAACCCAGCCCCCATCCCAACCCTCGCCCCGTTGCCATTAAGGCTGCCATTGGGGGGCTAGGGCCAGGGTTAGGGTTGGAGTTCCAGACTTCCGGGACCCCTACCGTTGGTCTGATCCTGTCACCAGGCCTCCCCTGAGCTCCGCCGCAGAACGAGACGTGAGGTCAGCCCTAGCCCAGCCCCAATCCCAACCCTCGCCCCGTTGCCATTAAGGCTGCCATTGGGGGGCTAGGGCTAGGGTTAGGGTTGGAGTTCCAGACTTCCGGGACCCCTACCGTTGGTCTGATCCTGTCACCAGAACTCCCCTGAGCTCCGCCGCAGGCCGAGACGTGAGGTCAGCCCTAGCCCAGCGCCCATCCCAACCCTCGCCCCGTTGCCATTAAGGCTGCCATTGGGGGATTAGGGCTAGGGCTAGGGCTAGGGCTGGGGTTAGGGTTGGAGTTCCAGACATCCGGGACCCCTACCCTACCGTTGGTCTGATCCTGTCACCAGGCCTCCCCTGAGCTCCGCCGCAGAACGACACGTGAGGTCAGCCTTAGCCCAGCCCCCATCCCAACCCTCGCCCCGTTGCCATTAAGGCTGCCATTGGGGGGCTAGGTCCAGGGTTAGGGTTGGAGTTCCAGACTTCCGGGACCCCTACCGTTGGTCTGATCCTGTCACCAGAACTCCCCTGAGGTCCACCGCAGGCCGAGACGTGAGGTCAGCCCTAGCCCAGCCCCCATCCCAACCCTCGCCCCGTTGCCATTAAGGCTGCCATTGGGGGATTAGGGTTAGGGTTGGAGTTCCAGACTTCCGGGACCCCTACCGTTGGTCTGATCCTGTCACCAGAACTCCCCTGAGGTCCGCCGCAGAACGAGACGTGAGGTCAGCCCTAGCCCAGCCCCCATCCCAACCCTCGCCCCGTTGCCATTAAGGCTGCCATTGGGGGATTAGGGTTAGGGTTGGAGTTCCAGACTTCCGGGACCCCTACCGTTGGTCTGATCCTGTCACCAGAACTCCCCTGAGCTCCGCCGCAGAACGAGACGTGAGGTCAGCCCTAGCCCAGCCCCCATCCCAACCCTCGCCCCGTTGCCATTAAGGCTGCCATTGGGGGATTAGGGCTAGGGCTAGCGTTAGGGTTGGAGTTCCAGACTTCCGGGACCCCTACCGTTGGTCTGATCCTGTCACCAGGCCTCCCCTGAGCTCCGCCGCAGGCCGAGACGTGAGGTCAGCCCTAGCCCAGCCCCCATCCCAACCCTCGCCCCGTTGCCATTAAGGCTGCCATTGGGGGGCTAGGGCCAGGGTTAGGGTTGGAGTTCCAGACTTCCGGGACCCCTACCGTTGGTCTGATCCTGTCACCAGGCCTCCCCTGAGCTCCGCCGCAGAACGAGACGTGAGGTCAGCCCTAGCTCAGCCCCCATCCCAACCCTCGCCCTGTTGCCATTAAGGCTGCCATTGGGGGGCTAGGGCCAGGGTTAGGGTTGGAGTTCCAGACTTCCGGGACCCCTACCGTTGGTCTGATCCTGTCACCAGGCCTCCCCTGAGCTCCGCCGCAGAACGAGACGTGAGGTCAGCCCTAGCCCAGCCCCCATCCCAACCCTCGCCCCGTTGCCATTAAGGCTGCCATTGGGGGGCTAGGGCCAGGGTTAGGGTTGGAGTTCCAGACTTCCGGGACCCCTACCGTTGGTCTGATCCTGTCACCAGAACTCCCCTGAGGTCCGCCGCAGAACGAGACGTGAGGTCAGCCCTAGCCCAGCCCCCATCCCAACCCTCGCCCCGTTGCCATTAAGGCTGCCATTGGGGGATTAGGGCTAGGGCTAGCGTTAGGGTTGGAGTTCCAGACTTCCGGGACCCCTACCGTTGGTCTGATCCTGTCACCAGGCCTCCCCTGAGCTCCGCCGCAGGCCGAGACGTGAGGTCAGCCCTAGCCCAGCCCCCATCCCAACCCTCGCCCCGTTGCCATTAAGGCTGCCATTGGGGGATTAGGGCTAGGGCTAGGGTTAGGGTTGGAGTTCCAGACTTCCGGGACCCCTACCGTTGGTCTGATCCTGTCACCAGGCCTCCCCTGAGCTCCGCCGCAGGCCGAGACGTGAGGTCAGCCCTAGCCCAGCCCCCATCCCAACCCTCGCCCCGTTGCCATTAAGGCTGCCATTGGGGGGCTAGGGCCAGGGTTAGGGTTGGAGTTCCAGACTTCCGGGACCCCTACCGTTGGTCTGATCCTGTCACCAGGCCTCCCCTGAGCTCCGCCGCAGAACGAGACGTGAGGTCAGCCCTAGCCCAGCCCCCATCCCAACCCTCGCCCGTTGCCATTAAGGCTGCCATTGGGGGATTAGGGCTAGGGCTAGGGCTAGCGTTAGGGTTGGAGTTCCAGACTTCCGGGACCCCTACCGTTGGTCTGATCCTGTCACCAGGCCTCCCCTGAGCTCCGCCGCAGGCCGAGACGTGAGGTCAGCCCTAGCCCAGCCCCCATCCCAACCCTCGCCCCGTTGCCATTAAGGCTGCCATTGGGGGGCTAGGGCCAGGGTTAGGGTTGGAGTTCCAGACTTCCGGGACCCCTACCGTTGGTCTGATCCTGTCACCAGGCCTCCCCTGAGCTCCGCCGCAGAACGAGACGTGAGGTCAGCCCTAGCTCAGCCCCCATCCCAACCCTCGCCCTGTTGCCATTAAGGCTGCCATTGGGGGGCTAGGGCCAGGGTTAGGGTTGGAGTTCCAGACTTCCGGGACCCCTACCGTTGGTCTGATCCTGTCACCAGGCCTCCCCTGAGCTCCGCCGCAGAACGAGACGTGAGGTCAGCCCTAGCCCAGCCCCCATCCCAACCCTCGCCCCGTTGCCATTAAGGCTGCCATTGGGGGGCTAGGGCCAGGGTTAGGGTTGGAGTTCCAGACTTCCGGGACCCCTACCGTTGGTCTGATCCTGTCACCAGAACTCCCCTGAGGTCCGCCGCAGAACGAGACGTGAGGTCAGCCCTAGCCCAGCCCCCATCCCAACCCTCGCCCCGTTGCCATTAAGGCTGCCATTGGGGGATTAGGGCTAGGGCTAGCGTTAGGGTTGGAGTTCCAGACTTCCGGGACCCCTACCGTTGGTCTGATCCTGTCACCAGGCCTCCCCTGAGCTCCGCCGCAGGCCGAGACGTGAGGTCAGCCCTAGCCCAGCCCCCATCCCAACCCTCGCCCCGTTGCCATTAAGGCTGCCATTGGGGGATTAGGGCTAGGGCTAGGGTTAGGGTTGGAGTTCCAGACTTCCGGGACCCCTACCGTTGGTCTGATCCTGTCACCAGGCCTCCCCTGAGCTCCGCCGCAGGCCGAGACGTGAGGTCAGCCCTAGCCCAGCCCCCATCCCAACCCTCGCCCCGTTGCCATTAAGGCTGCCATTGGGGGGCTAGGGCCAGGGTTAGGGTTGGAGTTCCAGACTTCCGGGACCCCTACCGTTGGTCTGATCCTGTCACCAGGCCTCCCCTGAGCTCCGCCGCAGAACGAGACGTGAGGTCAGCCCTAGCCCAGCCCCCATCCCAACCCTCGCCCGTTGCCATTAAGGCTGCCATTGGGGGATTAGGGCTAGGGCTAGGGCTAGCGTTAGGGTTGGAGTTCCAGACTTCCGGGACCCCTACCGTTGGTCTGATCCTGTCACCAGGCCTCCCCTGAGCTCCGCCGCAGAACGAGACGTGAGGTCAGCCCTAGCTCAGCCCCCATCCCAACCCTCGCCCTGTTGCCATTAAGGCTGCCATTGGGGGGCTAGGGCCAGGGTTAGGGTTGGAGTTCCAGACTTCCGGGACCCCTACCGTTGGTCTGATCCTGTCACCAGGCCTCCCCTGAGCTCCGCCGCAGAACGAGACGTGAGGTCAGCCCTAGCCCAGCCCCCATCCCAACCCTCGCCCCGTTGCCATTAAGGCTGCCATTGGGGGGCTAGGGCCAGGGTTAGGGTTGGAGTTCCAGACTTCCGGGACCCCTACCGTTGGTCTGATCCTGTCACCAGGCCTCCCCTGAGCTCCGCCGCAGAACGAGACGTGAGGTCAGCCCTAGCCCAGCCCCCATCCCAACCCTCGCCCCGTTGCCATTAAGGCTGCCATTGGGGGATTAGGGCTAGGGCTAGCGTTAGGGTTGAAGTTCCAGACTTCCGGGACCCCTACCGTTGGTCTGATCCTGTCACCAGGCCTCCCCTGAGCTCCGCCGCAGAACGAGACGTGAGGTCAGCCCTAGCTCAGCCCCCATCCCAACCCTCGCCCTGTTGCCATTAAGGCTGCCATTGGGGGGCTAGGGCCAGGGTTAGGGTTGGAGTTCCAGACTTCCGGGACCCCTACCGTTGGTCTGATCCTGTCACCAGGCCTCCCCTGAGCTCCGCCGCAGAACGAGACGTGAGGTCAGCCCTAGCCCAGCCCCCATCCCAACCCTCGCCCCGTTGCCATTAAGGCTGCCATTGGGGGGCTAGGGCTAGGGTTAGGGTTGGAGTTCCAGACTTCCGGGACCCCTACCGTTGGTCTGATCCTGTCACCAGGCCTCCCCTGAGCTCCGCCGCAGAACGAGACGTGAGGTCAGCCCTAACCCAGCCCCCATCCCAACCCTCGCCCCGTTGCCATTAAGGCTGCCATTGGGGGGCTAGGGCCAGGGTTAGGGTTGGAGTTCCAGACTTCCGGGACCCCTACCGTTGGTCTGATCCTGTCACCAGAACTCCCCTGAGGTCCGCCGCAGGCCGAGACGTGAGGTCAGCCCTAGCCCAGCCCCCATCCCAGCCCTCGCCCCGTTGCCATTAAGGCTGCCATTGGGGGATTAGGGCTAGGGCTAGGGTTAGGGTTGGAGTTCCAGACTTCCGGGACCCCTACCGTTGGTCTGATCCTGTCACCAGGCCTCCCCTGAGCTCCGCCGCAGGCCGAGACGTGAGGTCAGCCCTAGCCCAGCCCCCATCCCAACCCTCGCCCCGTTGCCATTAAGGCTGCCATTGGGGGGCTAGGGCCAGGGTTAGGGTTGGAGTTCCAGACTTCCGGGACCCCTACCGTTGGTCTGATCCTGTCACCAGGCCTCCCCTGAGCTCCGCCGCAGAACGAGACGTGAGGTCAGCCCTAGCCCAGCCCCCATCCCAACCCTCGCCCCGTTGCCATTAAGGCTGCCATTGGGGGGCTAGGGCTAGGGTTAGGGTTGGAGTTCCAGACTTCCGGGACCCCTACCGTTGGTCTGATCCTGTCACCAGGCCTCCCCTGAGCTCCGCCGCAGAACGAGACGTGAGGTCAGCCCTAACCCAGCCCCCATCCCAACCCTCGCCCCGTTGCCATTAAGGCTGCCATTGGGGGGCTAGGGCCAGGGTTAGGGTTGGAGTTCCAGACTTCCGGGACCCATACCGTTGGTCTGATCCTGTCACCAGAACTCCCCTGAGGTCCGCCGCAGGCCGAGACGTGAGGTCAGCCCTAGCCCAGCCCCCATCCCAGCCCTCGCCCCGTTGCCATTAAGGCTGCCATTGGGGGATTAGGGCTAGGGCTAGGGTTAGGGTTGGAGTTCCAGACTTCCGGGACCCCTACCGTTGGTCTGATCCTGTCACCAGGCCTCCCCTGAGCTCCGCCGCAGGCCGAGACGTGAGGTCAGCCCTAGCCCAGCCCCCATCCCAACCCTCGCCCCGTTGCCATTAAGGCTGCCATTGGGGGGCTAGGGCCAGGGTTAGGGTTGGAGTTCCAGACTTCCGGGACCCCTACCGTTGGTCTGATCCTGTCACCAGGCCTCCCCTGAGCTCCGCCGCAGAACGAGACGTGAGGTCAGCCCTAGCCCAGCCCCCATCCCAGCCCTCGCCCCGTTGCCATTAAGGCTGCCATTGGGGGATTAGGGCTAGGGCTAGGGTTAGGGTTGGAGTTCCAGACTTCCGGGACCCCTACCGTTGGTCTGATCCTGTCACCAGGCCTCCCCTGAGCTCCGCCGCAGGCCGAGACGTGAGGTCAGCCCTAGCCCAGCCCCCATCCCAACCCTCGCCCCGTTGCCATTAAGGCTGCCATTGGGGGGCTAGGGCCAGGGTTAGGGTTGGAGTTCCAGACTTCCGGGACCCCTACCGTTGGTCTGATCCTGTCACCAGGCCTCCCCTGAGCTCCGCCGCAGAACGAGACGTGAGGTCAGCCCTAGCCCAGCCCCCATCCCAACCCTCGCCCCGTTGCCATTAAGGCTGCCATTGGGGGGCTAGGGCTAGGGTTAGGGTTGGAGTTCCAGACTTCCGGGACCCCTACCGTTGGTCTGATCCTGTCACCAGAACTCCCCTGAGCTCCGCCGCAGGCCGAGACGTGAGGTCAGCCCTAGCCCAGCCCCCATCCCAACCCTCGCCCCGTTGCCATTAAGGCTGCCATTGGGGGATTAGGGCTAGGGCTAGGGCTAGGGCTGGGGTTAGGGTTGGAGTTCCAGACATCCGGGACCCCTACCCTACCGTTGGTCTGATCCTGTCACCAGGCCTCCCCTGAGCTCCGCCGCAGGCCGAGACGTGAGGTCAGCCCTAGCCCAGCCCCCATCCCAACCCTCGCCCCGTTGCCATTAAGGCTGCCATTGGGGGATTAGGGCTAGCGTTAGGGTTGGAGTTCCAGACTTCCGGGACCCCTACCGTTGGTCTGATCCTGTCACCAGGCCTCCCCTGAGCTCCGCCGCAAAACGAGACGTGAGGTCAGCCCTAGCCCAGCCCCCACCCCAACCCTCGACCCGTTGCCATTAAGTCTGCCATAGGGGGATTAGGGCTAGGGTTAGGGTTAGGGTTGGAGTTCCAGACTTCCGGGACCCCTACCGTTGGTCTGATCCTGTCACCAGGCCTCCCCTGAGCTCCGCCGCACAACGAGACGTGAGGTCAGCCCTAGCCCAGCCCCCATCCCAACCCTCGCCCCGTTGCCATTAAGGCTGCCATTGGGGGATTAGGGCTAGCGTTAGGGTTGGAGTTCCAGACTTCCGGGACCCCTACCGTTGGTCTGATCCTGTCACCAGGCCTCCCCTGAGCTCCGCCGCAGGCCGAGACGTGAGGTCAGCCCTAGCCCAGCCCCCATCCCAACCCTCGCCCCGTTGCCATTAGGCTGCCATTGGGGGATTAGGGCTAGGGCTAGGGCTAGGGCTAGGGCTAGGGCTAGGGCTAGGGTTAGGGTTAGGGTTGGAGTTCCAGACATCCGGGACCCCTACCCTACCGTTGGTCTGATCCTGTCACCAGGCCTCCCCTGAGCTCCGCCGCAGGCCGAGACGTGAGGTCAGCCCTAGCCCAGCCCCCATCCCAACCCTCGCCCCGTTGCCATTAAGGCTGCCATTGGGGGGCTAGGGCTAGGGTTAGGGTTGGAGTTTTAGACTTCCGGGACCCCTACCGTTGGTCTGATCCTGTCACCAGGCCTCCCCTGAGCTCCGCCGCAGGCCGAGACGTGAGGTCAGCCCAATGCCAGCCCCCACCCCAACCCTCGACCCGTTGCCATTAAGGCTGCCATAGGGGGATTAGGGCTAGGGTTAGGGTTGGAGTTCCAGACCTCCGGGACCCCTACCGTTGGTCTGATCCTGTCACCAGGCCTCCCCTGAGCTCCGCCGCAGGCCGAGACGTGAGGTCAGCCCTAGCCCAGCCCCCATCCCAACCCTCGCCCCGTTGCCATTAAGGCTGCCATTGGGGGATTAGGGCTAGGGCTGGAGTTCCAGACTTCCGGGACCCCTACCGTTGGTCTGATCCTGTCACCAGGCCTCCCCTGAGCTCCGCCGCAGAACGAGACGTGAGGTCAGCCCTAGCCCAGCCCCCCATCCCAACCCTCGCCCCGTTGCCATTAAGGCTGCCATTGGGGGATTAGGGCTAGCGTTAGGGTTGGAGTTCCAGACTTCCGGGACCCCTACCGTTGGTCTGATCCTGTCACCAGGCCTCCCCTGAGGTCCGCCGCAGGCCGAGACGTGAGGTCAGCCCTAGCCCAGCCCCCATCCCAACCCTCGCCCCGTTGCCATTAAGGCTGCCATTGGGGGATTAGGGCTAGGGCTAGGGTTAGGGTTGGAGTTCCAGACATCCGGGACCCCTACCGTTGGTCTGATCCTGTCACCAGGCCTCCCCTGAGCTCCGCCGCAGAACGAGACGTGAGGTCAGCCCTGGCCCAGCCCCCATCCCAACCCTCGCCCCGTTGCCATTAAGGCTGCCATTGGGGGGCTAGGGCCAGGGTTAGGGTTGGAGTTCCAGACTTCCGGGACCCCTACCGTTGGTCTGATCCTGTCACCAGGCCTCCCCTGAGCTCCGCCGCAGAACGAGACGTGAGGTCAGCCCTAGCCCAGCCCCCATCCCAACCCTCGCCCCGTTGCCATTAAGGCTGCCATTGGGGGATTAGGGCTAGGGCTAGGGCTAGGTTTGGAGTTCCAGACTTCCGGGACCCCTACCGTTGGTCTGATCCTGTCACCAGGCCTCCCCTGAGGTCCGCCGCAGGCCGAGACGTGAGGTCAGCCCTAGCCCAGCCCCCATCCCAACCCTCGCCCCGTTGCCATTAAGGCTGCCATTGGGGGATTAGGGCTAGGGTTAGGGTTGGAGTTCCAGACATCCGGGACCCCTACCGTTGGTCTGATCCTGTCACCAGGCCTCCCCTGAGCTCCGCCGCAGAACGACACGTGAGGTCAGCCTTAGCCCAGCCCCCATCCCAACCCTCGCCCCGTTGCCATTAAGGCTGCCATTGGGGGGCTAGGGCCAGGGTTAGGGTTGGAGTTCCAGACTTCCGGGACCCCTACCGTTGGTCTGATCCTGTCACCAGAACTCCCCTGAGGTCCGCCGCAGAACGAGACGTGAGGTCAGCCCTAGCCCAGCCCCCATCCCAACCCTCGCCCCGTTGCCATTAAGGCTGCCATTGGGGGATTAGGGCTAGGGCTAGGGTTAGGGTTGGAGTTCCAGACATCCGGGACCCCTACCCTACCGTTGGTCTGATCCTGTCACCAGGCCTCCCCTGAGCTCCGCCGCAGGCCCAGACGTGAGAGTAGCCCTAGCCCAGCCCCCATCCCAACCCTCGCCCCGTTGCCATTAAGGCTGCCATTGGGGGATTAGGGCTAGGGCTAGGGCTAGGGTTAGGGTTGGAGTTCCAGACTTCCGGGACCCCTACCGTTGGTCTGATCCTGTCACCAGGCCTCCCCTGAGCTCCGCCGCAGAACGAGACGTGAGGTCAGCCCTAGCCCAGCCCCCATCCCAACCCTCGCCCCGTTGCCATTAAGGCTGCCATTGGGGGGCTAGGGCCAGGGTTAGGGTTGGAGTTCCAGACTTCCGGGACCCCTACCGTTGGTCTGATCCTGTCACCAGGCCTCCCCTGAGCTCCGCCGCAGAACGAGACGTGAGGTCAGCCCTAGCCCAGCCCCCATCCCAACCCTCGCCCCGTTGCCATTAAGGCTGCCATTGGGGGGCTAGGGCCAGGGTTAGGGTTGGAGTTCCAGACTTCCGGGACCCCTACCGTTGGTCTGATCCTGTAACCAGGCCTCCCCTGAGCTCCACCGCAGAACGAGACGTGAGGTCAGCCCTAGCCCAGCCCCCATCCCAACCCTCGCCCCGTTGCCATTAAGGCTGCCATTGGGGGATTAGGGCTAGGGCTAGGGCTAGGGTTGGAGTTCCAGACTTCCGGGACCCCTACCGTTGGTCTGATCCTGTCACCAGGCCTCCCCTGAGCTCCGCCGCAGAACGAGACGTGAGGTCAGCCCTAGCCCAGCCCCCATCCCAACCCTCGCCCCGTTGCCATTAAGGCTGCCATTGGGGGATTAGGGCTAGGGCTAGGGCTAGGGTTGGAGTTCCAGACTTCCGGGACCCCTACCGTTGGTCTGATCCTGTCACCAGGCCTCCCCTGAGCTCCGCCGCAGAACGAGACGTGAGGTCAGCCCTAGCCCAGCCCCCATCCCAACCCTCGCCCCGTTGCCATTAAGGCTGCCATTGGGGGATTAGGGCTAGGGCTAGGGCTAGTGTTGGAGTTCCAGACTTCCGGGACCCCTACCGTTGGTCTGATCCTGTCACCAGGCCTCCCCTGAGCTCCGCCGCAGGCCGAGACGTGAGGTCAGCCCTAGCCCAGCCCCCATCCCAACCCTCGCCCCACTGCCATTAGGCTGCCATTGGGGGATTAGGGCTAGGGCTAGGGCTAGGGCTAGGGTTAGGGTTAGGGTTGGAGTTCCAGACATCCGGGACCCCTACCCTACCGTTGGTCTGATCCTGTCACCAGGCCTCCCCTGAGCTCCGCCGCAGGCCGAGACGTGAGGTCAGCCCTAGCCCAGCCCCCATCCCAACCCTCGCCCCGTTGCCATTAAGGCTGCCATTGGGGGATTAGGGCTAGGGCTAGGGCTAGGGTTAGGGTTGGAGTTCCAGACTTCCGGGACCCATACCGTTGGTCTGATCCTGTCACCAGGCCTCCCCTGAGCTCCGCCGCAGAACGAGACGTGAGGTCAGCCCTAGCCCAGCCCCCATCCCAACCCTCGCCCCGTTGCCATTAAGGCTGCCATTGGGGGGCTAGGGCCAGGGTTAGGGTTGGAGTTCCAGACTTCCGGGACCCCTACCGTTGGTCTGATCCTGTCACCAGGCCTCCCCTGAGCTCCGCCGCAGAACGAGACGTGAGGTCAGCCCTAGCCCAGCCCCCATCCCAACCCTCGCCCCGTTGCCATTAAGGCTGCCATTGGGGGGCTAGGGCCAGGGTTAGGGTTGGAGTTCCAGACTTCCGGGACCCCTACCGTTGGTCTGATCCTGTCACCAGGCCTCCCCTGAGCTCCGCCGCAGAACGAGACGTGAGGTCAGCCCTAGCCCAGCCCCCATCCCAACCCTCGCCCCGTTGCCATTAAGGCTGCCATTGGGGGATTAGGGCTAGGGCTAGGGCTAGGGTTGGAGTTCCAGACTTCCGGGACCCCTACCGTTGGTCTGATCCTGTCACCAGGCCTCCCCTGAGGTCCGCCGCAGGCCGAGACGTGAGGTCAGCCCTAGCCCAGCCCCCATCCCAACCCTCGCCCCGTTGCCATTAAGGCTGCCATTGGGGGATTAGGGCTAGGGCTAGGGCTAGTGTTGGAGTTCCAGACTTCCGGGACCCCTACCGTTGGTCTGATCCTGTCACCAGGCCTCCCCTGAGCTCCGCCGCAGAACGAGACGTGAGGTCAGCCCTAGCCCAGCCCCCATCCCAACCCTCGCCCCGTTGCCATTAAGGCTGCCATTGGGGGGCTAGGGCCAGGGTTAGGGTTGGAGTTCCAGACTTCCGGGACCCCTACCGTTGGTCTGATCCTGTCACCAGGCCTCCCCTGAGCTCCACCGCAGAACGAGACGTGAGGTCAGCCCTAGCCCAGCCCTCATCCCAACCCTCGCCCCGTTGCCATTAAGGCTGCCATTGGGGGATTAGGGCTAGGGCTAGGGCTAGGGTTGGAGTTCCAGACTTCCGGGACCCCTACCGTTGGTCTGATCCTGTCACCAGGCCTCCCCTGAGGTCCGCCGCAGGCCGAGACGTGAGGTCAGCCCTAGCCCAGCCCCCATCCCAACCCTCGCCCCGTTGCCATTAAGGCTGCCATTGGGGGATTAGGGCTAGGGCTAGGGCTGGGGTTAGGGTTGGAGTTCCAGACATCCGGGACCCCTACCCTACCGTTGGTCTGATCCTGTCACCAGGCCTCCCCTGAGCTCCGCCGCAGGCCGAGACGTGAGGTCAGCCCTAGCCCAGCCCCCATCCCAACCCTCGCCCCACTGCCATTAGGCTGCCATTGGGGGATTAGGGCTAGGGCTAGGGCTAGGGTTAGGGTTAGGGTTGGAGTTCCAGACATCCGGGACCCCTACCCTACCGTTGGTCTGATCCTGTCACCAGGCCTCCCCTGAGCTCCGCCGCAGGCCGAGACGTGAGGTAAGCCCTAGCCCAGCCCCCATCCCAACCCTCGCCCCGTTGCCATTAAGGCTGCCATTGGGGGGCTAGGGCTAGGGTTAGGGTTTGAGTTTTAGACTTCCGGGACCCCTACCGTTGGTCTGATCCTGTCACCAGGCCTCCCCTGAGCTCCGCCGCAGAACGAGACGTGAGGTCAGCCCTAGCCCAGCCCCCATCCCAACCCTCGCCCCGTTGCCATTAAGGCTGCCATTGGGGGGCTAGGGCCAGGGTTAGGGTTGGAGTTCCAGACTTCCGGGACCCCTACCGTTGGTCTGATCCTGTCACCAGGCCTCCCCTGAGCTCCACCGCAGAACGAGACGTGAGGTCAGCCCTAGCCCAGCCCCCATCCCAACCCTCGCCCCGTTGCCATTAAGGCTGCCATTGGGGGATTAGGGCTAGGGCTAGGGCTAGGGTTGGAGTTCCAGACTTCCGGGACCCCTACCGTTGGTCTGATCCTGTCACCAGGCCTCCCCTGAGGTCCGCCGCAGGCCGAGACGTGAGGTCAGCCCTAGCCCAGCCCCCATCCCAACCCTCGCCCCGTTGCCATTAAGGCTGCCATTGGGGGATTAGGGCTAGGGCTAGGGCTGGGGTTAGGGTTGGAGTTCCAGACATCCGGGACCCCTACCCTACCGTTGGTCTGATCCTGTCACCAGGCCTCCCCTGAGCTCCGCCGCAGGCCGAGACGTGAGGTCAGCCCTAGCCCAGCCCCCATCCCAACCCTCGCCCCACTGCCATTAGGCTGCCATTGGGGGATTAGGGCTAGGGCTAGGGTTAGGGTTAGGGTTGGAGTTCCAGACATCCGGGACCCCTACCCTACCGTTGGTCTGATCCTGTCACCAGGCCTCCCCTGAGCTCCGCCGCAGGCCGAGACGTGAGGTAAGCCCTAGCCCAGCCCCCATCCCAACCCTCGCCCCGTAGCCATTAAGGCTGCCATTGGGGGGCTAGGGCTAGGGTTAGGGTTTGAGTTTTAGACTTCCGGGACCCCTACCGTTGGTCTGATCCTGTCACCAGGCCTCCCCTGAGCTCCGCCGCAGGCCGAGACGTGAGGTCAGCCCTAGGCCAGCCCCCACCCCAACCCTCGACCCGTTGCCATTAAGGCTGCCATAGGGGGATTAGGGCTAGGGTTAGGGTTGGAGTTCCAGACCTCCGGGACCCCTACCGTTGGTCTGATCCTGTCACCAGGCCTCCCCTGAGCTCCGCCGCAGGCCGAGACGTGAGGTCAGCCCTAGCCCAGCCCCCATCCCAACCCTCGCCCCGTTGCCATTAAGGCTGCCATTGGGGGATTAGGGCTAGGGCTGGAGTTCCAGACTTCCGGGACCCCTACCGTTGGTCTGATCCTGTCACCAGGCCTCCCCTGAGCTCCGCCGCAAAACGAGAGGTGAGGTCAGCCCTAGCCCAGCCCCCATCCCAACCCTCGCCCCGTTGCCATTAAGGCTGCCATTGGGGGGCTAGGGCCAGGGTTAGGGTTGGACTTCCAGACTTCCGGGTCCCCTACCGTTGGTCTGATCCTGTCACCAGAACTCCCCTGAGGTCCGCCGCAGGCCGAGACGTGAGGTCAGCCCTAGCCCAGCCCCCATCCCAACCCTCGCCCCGTTGCCATTAAGGCTGCCATTGGGGGATTAGGGCTAGGGCTAGGGCTAGGGTTGGAGTTCCAGACTTCCGGGACCCCTACCGTTGGTCTGATCCTGTCACCAGGCCTCCCCTGAGCTCCGCCGCAGAACGAGACGTGAGGTCAGCCCTAGCCCAGCCCCCATCCCAACCCTCGCCCCGTTGCCATTAAGGCTGCCATTGGGGGGCTAGGGCCAGGGTTAGGGTTGGAGTTCCAGACTTCCGGGACCCCTACCGTTGGTCTGATCCTGTCACCAGGCCTCCCCTGAGCTCCGCCGCAGGCCGAGACGTGAGGTCAGCCCTAGCCCAGCCCCCACCCCAACCCTCGACCCGTTGCCATTAAGGCTGCCATAGGGGGATTAGGGCTAGGGTTAGGGTTAGGGTTGGAGTGCCAGACTTCCGGGACCCCTACCGTTGGTCTGATCCTGTCACCAGGCCTCCCCTGAGCTCCGCCGCACAACGAGACGTGAGGTCAGCCCTAGCCCAACCCCCATCCCAACCCTCGCCCCGTTGCCATTAAGGCTGCCATTGGGGGATTAGGGCTAGGGCTAGGGTTAGGGTTGGAGTTCCAGACATCCGGGACCCCTACCGTTGGTCTGATCCTGTCACCAGGCCTCCCCTGAGCTCCGCCGCAGAACGAGACGTGAGGTCAGCCCTAGCCCAACCCCCATCCCAACCCTCGCCCCGTTGCCATTAAGGCTGCCATTGGGGGATTAGGGCTAGGGCTAGCGTTAGGGTTGGAGTTCCAGACTTCCGGGACCCCTACCGTTGGTCTGATCCTGTCACCAGGCCTCCCCTGAGCTCCGCCGCAGAATGAGACGTGAGGTCAGCCCTAGCCCAGCCCCCATCCCAACCCTCGCCCCGTTGCCATTAAGGCTGCCTTTGGGGGATTAGGGCTAGCGTTAGGGTTGGAGTTCCAGACTTCCGGGACCCCTACCGTTGGTCTGATCCTGTCACCAGAACTCCCCTGAGGTCCGCCGCAGGCCGAGATGTGAGGTCAGCCCTAGCCCAGCCCCCATCCCAACCCTCGCCCCGTTGCCATTAAGGCTGCCATTGGGGGATTAGGGCTAGGGCTAGGGCTAGGGTTAGGGTTGGAGTTCCAGACATCCGGGACCCCTACCGTTGGTCTGATCCTGTCACCAGGCCTCCCCTGAGCTCCGCCGCAGAACGAGACGTGAGGTCAGCCCTAGCCCAGCCCCCATCCCAACCCTCGCCCCGTTGCCATTAAGGCTGCCATTGGGGGATTAGGGCTAGGGTTAGGGTTGGAGTTCCAGACATCCGGGACCCCTACCGTTGGTCTGATCCTGTCACCAGGCCTTCCCTGAGCTCCGCCGCAGGCCGAGACGTGAGGTCAGCCCTAGCCCAGCCCCCATCCCAACCCTCGCCCCGTTGCCATTAAGGCTGCCATTGGGGGATTAGGGCTAGGGCTAGGGTTAGGGTTGGAGTTCCAGACATCCGGGACCCCTACCGTTGGTCTGATCCTGTCACCAGGCCTCCCCTGAGCTCCGCCGCAGAACGAGACGTGAGGTCAGCCCTAGCCCAGCCCCCATCCCAACCCTCGCCCCGTTGCCATTAAGGCTGCCATTGGGGGATTAGGGCTAGGGCTAGCGTTAGGGTTGGAGTTCCAGACATCCGGGACCCCTACCGTTGGTCTGATCCTGTCACCAGGCCTCCCCTGAGCTCCGCCGCAGAACGAGACGTGAGGTCAGCCCTAGCCCAACCCCCATCCCAACCCTCGCCCCGTTGCCATTAAGGCTGCCATTGGGGGATTAGGGCTAGGGCTAGCGTTAGGGTTGGAGTTCCAGACTTCCGGGACCCCTACCGTTGGTCTGATCCTGTCACCAGGCCTCCCCTGAGCTCCGCCGCAGAATGAGACGTGAGGTCAGCCCTAGCCCAGCCCCCATCCCAACCCTCGCCCCGTTGCCATTAAGGCTGCCTTTGGGGGATTAGGGCTAGCGTTAGGGTTGGAGTTCCAGACTTCCGGGACCCCTACCGTTGGTCTGATCCTGTCACCAGGCCTCCCCTGAGCTCCGCCGCAGAACGAGACGTGAGGTCAGCCCTAGCCCAACCCCCATCCCAACCCTCGCCCCGTTGCCATTAAGGCTGCCATTGGGGGATTAGGGCTAGGGCTAGCGTTAGGGTTGGAGTTCCAGACTTCCGGGACCCCTACCGTTGGTCTGATCCTGTCACCAGGCCTCCCCTGAGCTCCGCCGCAGAATGAGACGTGAGGTCAGCCCTAGCCCAGCCCCCATCCCAACCCTCGCCCCGTTGCCATTAAGGCTGCCTTTGGGGGATTAGGGCTAGCGTTAGGGTTGGAGTTCCAGACTTCCGGGACCCCTACTGTTGGTCTGATCCTGTCACCAGAACTCCCCTGAGGTCCGCCGCAGGCCGAGACGTGAGGTCAGCCCTAGCCCAGCCCCCATCCCAACCCTCGCCCCGTTGCCATTAAGGCTGCCATTGGGGGATTAGGGCTAGGGCTAGGGCTAGGGTTGGAGTTCCAGACTTCCGGGACCCCTACCGTTGGTCTGATCCTGTCACCAGGCCTCCCCTGAGCTCCGCCGCAGAACGAGACGTGAGGTCAGCCCTAGCCCAGCCCCCATCCCAACCCTCGCCCCGTTGCCATTAAGGCTGCCATTGGGGGGCTAGGGCCAGGGTTAGGGTTGGAGTTCCAGACTTCCGGGACCCCTACCGTTGGTCTGATCCTGTCACCAGGCCTCCCCTGAGCTCCGCCGCAGGCCGAGACGTGAGGTCAGCCCTAGCCCAGCCCCCACCCCAACCCTCGACCCGTTGCCATTAAGGCTGCCATTGGGGGATTAGGGCTAGGGTTAGGGTTAGGGTTGGAGTTCCAGACTTCCGGGACCCCTACCGTTGGTCTGATCCTGTCACCAGGCCTCCCCTGAGCTCCGCCGCACAACGAGACGTGAGGTCAGCCCTAGCCCAACCCCCATCCCAACCCTCGCCCCGTTGCCATTAAGGCTGCCATTGGGGGATTAGGGCTAGGGCTAGGGTTAGGGTTGGAGTTCCAGACATCCGGGACCCCTACCGTTGGTCTGATCCTGTCACCAGGCCTCCCCTGAGCTCCGCCGCAGAACGAGACGTGAGGTCAGCCCTAGCCCAACCCCCATCCCAACCCTCGCCCCGTTGCCATTAAGGCTGCCATTGGGGGATTAGGGCTAGGGTTAGGGTTAGGGTTGGAGTTCCAGACTTCCGGGACCCCTACCGTTGGTCTGATCCTGTCACCGGGCCTCCCCTGAGCTCCGCCACAGAACGAGACGTGAGGTCAGCCCTAGCCCAGCCCCCATCCCAACCCTCGCCCCGTTGCCATTAAGGCTGCCATTGGGGGATTAGGGCTAGCGTTAGGGTTGGAGTTCCAGACTTCCGGGACCCCTACCGTTGGTCTGATCCTGTCACCAGGCCTCCCCTGAGCTCCGCCGCAGGCCGAGACGTGAGGTCAGCCCTAGCCCAGCCCCCATCCCAACCCTCGCCCCGTTGCCATTAAGGCTGCCATAGAGGGATTAGGGCTAGGGCTAGGGTTGGAGTTCCAGACTTCCGGGACCCCTACCGTTGGTCTGATCCTGTCACCAGGCCTCCCCTGAGCTCCGCCGCAGAACGAGACGTGAGGTCAGCCCTAGCCCAGCCCCCATCCCAACCCTCGCCCCGTTGCCATTAAGGCTGCCATTGGGGGATTAGGGCTAGCGTTAGGGTTGGAGTTCCAGACTTCCGGGACCCCTACCGTTGGTCTGATCCTGTCACCAGGCCTCCCCTGAGCTCCGCCGCAGGCCGAGACGTGAGGTCAGCCCTAGCCCAGCCCCCATCCCAACCCTCGCCCCGTTGCCATTAAGGCTGCCATTGGGGGATTAGGGCTAGGGCTAGGGT